>NW_025959696.1:0-45480 GCF_023159225.1 Perognathus longimembris pacificus
GAGGTGGTGAAGAGGGGTGTAGTGCGTGTTCCCCTTCACACACAAGAGGAGGAAAAGGTCCCCGGATTGGCTCATGGGCGCGTGGCTGCCTTATGGCGGAATCCCCTACAGACCCCCGCCGCCCAGGTGGCAGAGTCGTTGCCACTGAGCTCCCAGTAATGCTGCCCAGAGCTGAAGACCCGGGAGCCAAAAGCGGTCGAATTGGCCCAGCCTTCCGAGTTCCAAAGCGCATCTGCGTGGTCTCCCCTCTGCCCGGCCGGCCTAAGCGGATCGTGCGTGGCTTTCTGGAAGGAAATGTCCACTCGGAACCGCTCCAGCCTCTCCATCAGCCCAGGGACTTGGGGAGCCCTGAGCTGCGGCATCAGGCGACGAGGCATGCAAGCCAACAGCGCCTCGCAGCTCTCCAGGGTGGATTCCGCCTCCCGGAGAAGGTCCCCCTCTGCCATCTGGTATGTCCTCATCAGCTCCTGATAGGTTTCTCGCAGGTGACGCCCGTACCGAAGCATTTGGGTTTCCGTGGCTCTGAGATGCAGTAAAATCACGCTCCCCTCGTGGAGGAGCGTCTCGGAATACCATCGCTCCTCCTCGGGGGAAGCCAGATGCAGCACGGCAAACACATCCGAGGCCATCCCTCGGTGCAGGTTCACGTAGGAGATCCACTGGTCGATGGTTCCCCTCTGCTCGGCGATCTCTGCCCGGTTCTCTTGCACCTTCTCCCACACGGCACGCATTTGCTTGAGTATCGTCTCCCGCTGCTCCTCGACCGCCCGTTCGACCGGGGTGGTGTCGGTGGGCCTCGTGCTCGCGGGACCCGGAGCAGCGCCCACACAGCAGGTCCTTGTCCACCTCGCAGAAGTTCTGCCTGGGCTCCCCGTGCGTCCCGCACGTGCCTTCCTCCGAGCGCAGGAACCTCCTGAGGCCGGCCCTCCTGGCGATGGCGGCCAGGCCCTTCAGCACCACGTTGGTCACCAGGTCCCTCTGCTGGGCGGGCTCCCTGCAGATGGGGCAGCTGGCGGGGCCCTGGGTTGCTTCCCAGGCCAGGCAGAGACAGGGTCGGCAAAAGCTGTGCCCACAGGCCGTGGTGACCGGGTCAAGGAAAGTGCTCATGCAGATGACGCAGCTCAGTTCCTTCTGGCAGGCCTGGGCCGCGACCCAGTCCATCGTGCCGAGGGGGCGCGGGTGCCTCACACCCCTGATCCTAGCCACTTGGGGGGTGGGGAGCTGAAGATCACTATCCCCAGCTACCCAGGGCAGGAGAATCCCGGAGAGGCTCCTATCTCAGCTAAACACTCACAGGTCAGAAGCGGGGCTGCGCCTCAAGTGGCACAGCACGAGCCTTGAAAACCAAGGGACTCAGGGACAGGGCCCGGGCCCTGAGGTCAAGCCCCACCACCGACCACAACAGACACGGACACGGACACGGACACGGAGAAGTCCACAGCAACAACCAGGCCAAACCGACCAAACCCAAGAGCCAGAGGTAGTAAAAGAGTGGATACCTCCACACTGCTCCTCACCAATGGGATCCGAGCTCCAGACTCACTCTTCGTGGCTGATCACAGGGCCAAAGAGTCAGAGTGTGGGGCTGGGCCTCTATTTATACTAACTCAGGAGGGGGCGGGGTATGGGACCTAGCTGGGAAAAGGGCTTGTACCTGAGCATTCCCTGGGGGGTAACCATTTGCATATCAATGGGGCTCTGAATGTACCCTCCCAGCAAACCCCACCTGGAACTTCCTCTTTCCTGCAAGCCCTCCCAAAAGTTCCCTCCCTCCCTCCCTCCCCTCCCTCCCTCCCCTCTCCCTCCCTCCCTTACATGCCCAGGCCTCTCTGCTCCAGAATCCTCAACACCCAGAATGGCTCTCAGCTCAAGATCCTGAGACAGCACCGTGGAGAAGCGGCCTGACGGGGAACTGGAAAGAGCCGTTGGGGTACCTCCAGATCAGGGACCTCTTGGCTACATTCCAAAAGCTCACACTTCCATTGTCGAGATCCAGAAGCACGCCAACACGGCCCAATGGCCGTTCCACGTAGTGAGGAAGCACCGGGGAGGTGGTGAAGAGGGTGTAGTGCGTGTTCCCCTTCACACACAAGAGGAGGAAAAGGTCCCCGGATTGGCTCATGGGCGCGTGGCTGCCTATGGCGGAATCCCTACAGACCCCCGCCGCCCAGGTGGCAGAGTCGTTGCCACTGAGCTCCCAGTAATGCTGCCCAGAGCTGAAGACCCGGGAGCCAAAAGCGGTCGAATTGGCCCAGCCTTCCGAGTTCCAAAGCGCATCTGCGTGGTCTCCCCTCTTGCCCGGCCGGGCCCTAAGCGGATCGGTGCGTGGCTTTCTGGAAGGAAATGTCCACTCGGAACCGCTCCAGCCTCTCCATCAGCCCAGGGACTTGGGGAGCCCTGAGCTGCGGCATCAGGCGACGAGGCATGCAAGCCAACAGCGCCTCGCAGCTCTCCAGGGTGGATTCCGCCTCCCGGAGAAGGTCCCCCTCTGCCATCTGGTATGTCCTCATCAGCTCCTGATAGGTTTCTCGCAGGTGACGCCCGTACCGAAGCATTTGGGTTTCCGTGGCTCTGAGATGCAGTAAAATCACGCTCCCCTCGTGGAGGAGCGTCTCGGAATACCATCGCTCCTCCTCGGGGGAAGCCAGATGCAGCACGGCAAACACATCCGAGGCCATCCCTCGGTGCAGGTTCACGTAGGAGATCCACTGGTCGATGGTTCCCCTCTGCTCGGCGATCTCTGCCCGGTTCTCTTGCACCTTCTCCCACACGGCACGCATTTGCTTGAGAATCGTCTCCTCGCTGCTCCTCGACCGCCCGTTCGACCGGGGTGGTGTCGGTGGGCCTCGTGCTCGCGGGACCCGGAGCAGCGCCCACACAGCAGGTCCTTGTCCACCTCGCAGAAGTTCTGCCTGGGCTCCCCGTGCGTCCCGCACGTGCCTTCCTCCGAGCGCAGGAACCTCCTGAGGCCGGCCCTCCTGGCGATGGCGGCCAGGCCCTTCAGCACCACGTTGGTCACCAGGTCCCTCTGCTGGGCGGGCTCCCTGCAGATGGGGCAGCTGGCGGGGCCCTGGGTTGCTTCCCAGGCCAGGCAGAGACAGGGTCGGCAAAAGCTGTGCCCACAGGCCGTGGTGACCGGGTCAAGGAAAGTGCTCATGCAGATGACGCAGCTCAGTTCCTTCTGGCAGGCCTGGGCCGCGACCCAGTCCATCGTGCCGAGGGGGCGCGGGTGCCTCACACCCCTGATCCTAGCCACTTGGGGGGTGGGGAGCTGAAGATCACTATCCCCAGCTACCCAGGGGCAGGAGAATCCCGGAGAGGCTCCTATCTCCAGCTAAACACTCACAGGTCAGAAGCGGGGCTGCGCCTCAAGTGGCACAGCACGAGCCTTGAAAACCAAGGGACTCAGGGACAGGGCCCGGGCCCTGAGGTCAAGCCCCACCACCGACCACAACAGACACGGACACGGACACGGACACGGAGAAGTCCACAGCAACAAACCAGGCCAAACCGACCAAACCCAAGAGCCAGAGGTAGTAAAAGAGTGGATACCTCCACACTGCTCCTCACCAATGGGATCCGAGCTCCAGACTCACTCTTCGTGGCTGATCACAGGGCCAAAGAGTCAGAGTCTGGGGCTGGGCCTCTATTTATACTAACTCAGGAAGGGGCGGGGTATGGGACCTAGCTGGGAAAAGGGCTTGTACCTGAGCATTCCCTGGGGGGTAACCATTTGCATATCAATGGGGCTTTGAATGTACCCTCCCAGCAAACCCCACCTGGAACTTCCTCTTTGCTGCAAGTCCTCCCAAAAGTTCCCTCCCTCCCTCCCTCCCTCCCTCCCTCCCTCCCTCCCTCATACCACGCCCAGGCCTCTCTGCTCCAGAATCCTCAACACCCAGAATGGCTCTCAGCTCAAGATCCTGAGACAGCACCGTGGAGAAGCGGCCTGACGGGGAACTGGAAAGAGCCGTTGGGGTACCTCCAGATCAGGGACCTCTTGGCTACATTCCAAAAGCTCACACTTCCATTGTCGAGATCCAGAAGCACGCCAACACGGCCCAATGGCCGTTCCACGTAGTGAGGAAGCACCGGGGAGGTGGTGAAGAGGGTGTAGTGCGTGTTCCCCTTCACACACAAGAGGAGGAAAAAGGTCCCCGGATTGGCTCATGGGCGCGTGGCTGCCTATGGCGGAATCCCTACAGACCCCCGCCGCCCAGGTGGCAGAGTCGTTGCCACTGAGCTCCCAGTAATGCTGCCCAGAGCTGAAGACCCGGGAGCCAAAAGCGGTCGAATTGGCCCAGCCTTCCGAGTTCCAAAGCGCATCTGCGTGGTCTCCCCTCTGCCCGGCCGGCCTAAGCGGATCGTGCGTGGCTTTCTGGAAGGAAATGTCCCACTCGGAACCGCTCCAGCCTCTCCATCAGCCCAGGGACTTGGGGAGCCCTGAGCTGCGGCATCAGGCGACGAGGCATGCAAGCCAACAGCGCCTCGCAGCTCTCCAGGGTGGATTCCGCCTCCCGGAGAAGGTCCCCCTCTGCCATCTGGTATGTCCTCATCAGCTCCTGATAGGTTTCTCGCAGGGTGACGCCCGTACCGAAGCATTTGGGTTTCCGTGGCTCTGAGATGCAGTAAAATCACGCTCCCCTCGTGGAGGAGCGTCTCGGAATACCATCGCTCCTCCTCGGGGGAAGCCAGATGCAGCACGGCAAACACATCCGAGGCCATCCCTCGGTGCAGGTTCACGTAGGAGATCCACTGGTCGATGGTTCCCCTCTGCTCGGCGATCTCTGCCCGGTTCTCTTGCACCTTCTCCCACACGGCACGCATTTGCTTGAGAATCGTCTCCCGCTGCTCCTCGACCGCCCGTTCGACCGTGGTGGTGTCGGTGGGCCTCGTGCTCGCGGGACCCGGAGCAGCGCCCACACAGCAGGTCCTTGTCCACCTCGCAGAAGTTCTGCCTGGGCTCCCCGTGCGTCCCGCACGTGCCTTCCTCCCGAGCGCAGGAACCTCCTGAGGCCGGCCCTCCTGGCGATGGCGGCCAGGCCCTTCAGCACCACGTTGGTCACCAGGTCCCTCTGCTGGGCGGGCTCCCTGCAGATGGGGCAGCTGGCGGGGCCCTGGGTTGCTTCCCAGGCCAGGCAGAGACAGGGTCGGCAAAAGCTGTGCCCACAGGCCGTGGTGACCGGGTCAAGGAAAGTGCTCATGCAGATGACGCAGCTCAGTTCCTTCTGGCAGGCCTGGGCCGCGACCCAGTCCATCGTGCCGAGGGGGCGCGGGTGCCTCACACCCCTGATCCTAGCCACTTGGGGGGTGGGGAGCTGAAGATCACTATCCCCAGCTACCCAGGGCAGGAGAATCCGGAGAGGCTCCTATCTCCAGCTAAACACTCACAGGTCAGAAGCGGGGCTGCGCCTCAAGTGGCACAGCACGAGCCTTGAAAACCAAGGGACTCAGGGACAGGGCCCGGGCCCTGAGGTCAAGCCCCACCACCGACCACAACAGACACGGACACGGACACGGACACGGAGAAGTCCACAGCAACAACCAGGCCAAAACCGACCAAACCCAAGAGCCAGAGGTAGTAAAAGAGTGGATACCTCCACACTGCTCCTCACCAATGGGATCCGAGCTCCAGACTCACTCTTCGTGGCTGATCACAGGGCCAAAGAGTCAGAGTGTGGGGCTGGGCCTCTATTTATACTAACTCAGGAGGGGGCGGGGTATGGGACCTAGCTGGGAAAAGGGCTTGTACTGAGCATTCCCTGGGGGGTAACCATTTGCATATCAATGGGGCTCTGAATGTACCCTCCCAGCAAACCCCACCTGGAACTTCCTCTTTCCTGCAAGCCCTCCCAAAAGTTCCCTCCCTCCCTCCCTCCCTCCCTCCCTCCCCTCTCCCTCCCTCCCTTACATGCCCAGGCCTCTCTGCTCCAGAATCCTCAACACCCAGAATGGCTCTCAGCTCAAGATCCTGAGACAGCACCGTGGAGAAGCGGCCTGACGGGGAACTGGAAGAGCCGTTGGGGTACCTCCAGATCAGGGACCTCTTGGCTACATTCCAAAAGCTCACACTTCCATTGTCGAGATCCAGAAGCACGCCAACACGGCCCAATGGCCGTTCCACGTAGTGAGGAAGCACCGGGGAGGTGGTGAAGAGGGTGTGTAGTGCGTGTTCCCCTTCACACACAAGAGGAGGGAAAAGGTCCCGGATTGGCTCATGGGCGCGTGGCTGCCTATGGCGGAATCCCTACAGACCCCCGCCGCCCAGGTGGCAGAGTCGTTGCCACTGAGCTCCCAGTAATGCTGCCCAGAGCTGAAGACCCGGGAGCCAAAAGCGGTCGAATTGGCCCAGCCTTCCGAGTTCCAAAGCGCATCTGCGTGGTCTCCCCTCTGCCCGGCCGGCCTAAGCGGATCGTGCGTGGCTTTCTGGAAGGAAATGTCCACTCGGAACCGCTCCAGCCTCTCCATCAGCCCAGGGACTTGGGGAGCCCTGAGCTGCGGCATCAGGCGACGAGGCATGCAAGCCAACAGCGCCTCGCAGCTCTCCAGGGTGGATTCCGCCCTCCCGGAGAAGGTCCCCCTCTGCCATCTGGTATGTCCTCATCAGCTCCTGATAGGTTTCTCGCAGGTGACGCCCGTACCGAAGCATTTGGGTTTCCGTGGCTCTGAGATGCAGTAAAATCACGCTCCCCTCGTGGAGGAGCGTCTCGGAATACCATCGCTCCTCCTCGGGGGGAAGCCAGATGCAGCACGGCAAACACATCCGAGGCCATCCCTCGGTGCAGGTTCACGTAGGAGATCCACTGGTCGATGGTTCCCCTCTGCTCGGCGATCTCTGCCCGGTTCTCTTGCACCTTCTCCCACACGGCACGCATTTGCTTGAGAATCGTCTCCCGCTGCTCCTCGACCGCCCGTTCGACCGGGTGGTGTCGGTGGGCCTCGTGCTCGCGGACCCGGAGCAGCGCCCACACAGCAGGTCCTTGTCCACCTCGCAGAAGTTCTGCCTGGGCTCCCCGTGCGTCCCGCACGTGCCTTCCTCCGAGCGCAGGAACCTCCTGAGGCCGGCCCTCCTGGCGATGGCGGCCAGGCCCTTCAGCACCACGTTGGTCACCAGGTCCCTCTGCTGGGCGGGCTCCCTGCAGATGGGGCAGCTGGCGGGGGCCCTGGGTTGCTTCCCAGGCCAGGCAGAGACAGGGTCGGCAAAAGCTGTGCCCACAGGCCGTGGTGACCGGGGTCAAGGAAAGTGCTCATGCAGATGACGCAGCTCAGTTCCTTCTGGCAGGCCTGGGCCGCGACCCAGTCCATCGTGCCGAGGGGGCGCGGGTGCCTCACACCCCTGATCCTAGCCACTTGGGGGGTGGGGAGCTGAAGATCACTATCCCCAGCTACCCAGGGCAGGAGAATCCCGGAGAGGCTCCTATCTCCAGCTAAACACTCACAGGTCAGAAGCGGGGCTGCGCCTCAAGTGGCACAGCACGAGCCTTGAAAACCAAGGGACTCAGGGACAGGGCCCGGGCCCTGAGGTCAAGCCCCACCACCGACCACAACAGACACGGACACGGACACGGACACGGAGAAGTCCACAGCAACAACCAGGCCAAACCGACCAAACCCAAGAGCCAGAGGTAGTAAAAGAGTGGATACCTCCACACTGCTCCTCACCAATGGGATCCGAGCTCCAGACTCACTCTTCGTGGCTGATCACAGGGCCAAAGAGTCAGAGTCTGGGGCTGGGCCTCTATTTATACTAACTCAGGAAGGGGCGGGGTATGGGACCTAGCTGGGAAAAGGGCTTGTACCTGAGCATTCCCTGGGGGGTAACCATTTGCATATCAATGGGGCTTTGAATGTACCCTCCAGCAAACCCCACCTGGAACTTCCTCTTTGCTGCAAGTCCTCCCAAAAGTTCCCTCCCCTCCCTCCCTCCCTCCCTCCCCTCCCTCCCTCCCTCATACCACGCCCAGGCCTCTCTGCTCCAGAATCCTCAACACCCAGAATGGCTCTCAGCTCAAGATCCTGAGACAGCACCGTGGAGAAGCGGCCTGACGGGGAACTGGAAAGAGCCGTTGGGGTACCTCCAGATCAGGGACCTCTTGGCTACATTCCAAAAGCTCACACTTCCATTGTCGAGATCCAGAAGCACGCCAACACGGCCCAATGGCCGTTCCACGTAGTGAGGAAGCACCGGGGAGGTGGTGAAGAGGGTGTAGTGCGTGTTCCCCTTCACACACAAGAGGAGGAAAAGGTCCCCCGGATTGGCTCATGGGCGCGTGGCTGCCTATGGCGGAATCCCTACAGACCCCCGCCGCCCAGGTGGCAGAGTCGTTGCCACTGAGCTCCCAGTAATGCTGCCCAGAGCTGAAGACCCGGGAGCCAAAAGCGGTCGAATTGGCCCAGCCTTCCGAGTTCCAAAGCGCATCTGCGTGGTCTCCCCTCTGCCCGGCCGGCCTAAGCGGATCGTGCGTGGCTTTCTGGAAGGAAATGTCCACTCGGAACCGCTCCAGCCTCTCCATCAGCCCAGGGACTTGGGGAGCCCTGAGCTGCGGCATCAGGCGACGAGGCATGCAAGCCAACAGCGCCTCGCAGCTCTCCAGGGTGGATTCCGCCTCCCGGAGAAGGTCCCCCTCTGCCATCTGGTATGTCCTCATCAGCTCCTGATAGGTTTTCTCGCAGGTGACGCCCGTACCGAAGCATTTGGGTTTCCGTGGCTCTGAGATGCAGTAAAATCACGCTCCCCTCGTGGAGGAGCGTCTCGGAATACCATCGCTCCTCCTCGGGGGAAGCCAGATGCAGCACGGCAAACACATCCGAGGCCATCCCTCGGTGCAGGTTCACGTAGGAGATCCACTGGTCGATGGTTCCCCTCTGCTCGGCGATCTCTGCCCGGTTCTCTTGCACCTTCTCCCACACGGCACGCATTTGCTTGAGAATCGTCTCCCGCTGCTCCTCGACCGCCCGTTTCGACCGGGGTGGTGTCGGTGGGCCTCGTGCTCGCGGGACCCGGAGCAGCGCCCACACAGCAGGTCCTTGTCCACCTCGCAGAAGTTCTGCCTGGGCTCCCCGTGCGTCCCGCACGCGCCTTCCTCCGAGCGCAGGAACCTCCTGAGGGCCGGCCCTCCTGGCGATGGCGGCCAGGCCCTTCAGCACCACGTTGGTCACCAGGTGCCTCTGCTGGGCGGGCTCCCTGCAGATGGGGCAGCTGGCGGGGCCCTGGGTTGCTTCCCAGGCCAGGCAGAGACAGGGTCGGCAAAAGCTGTGCCCACAGGCCGTGGTGACCGGGTCAAGGAAAGTGCTCATGCAGATGACGCAGCTCAGTTCCTTCTGGCAGGCCTGGGCCGCGACCCAGTCCATCGTGCCGAGGGGGCGCGGGTGCCTCACACCCCTGATCCTAGCCACTTGGGGGGTGGGGAGCTGAAGATCACTATCCCCAGCTACCCAGGGCAGGAGAATCCCGGAGAGGCTCCTATCTCCAGCTAAACACTCACAGGTCAGAAGCGGGGCTGCGCCTCAAGTGGCACAGCACGAGCCTTGAAAACCAAGGGACTCAGGGACAGGGCCCGGGCCCTGAGGTCAAGCCCCACCACCGACCACAACAGACACGGACACGGACACGGACACGGAGAAGTCCACAGCAACAACCAGGCCAAACCGACCAAACCCAAGAGCCAGAGGTAGTAAAAGAGTGGATACCTCCACACTGCTCCTCACCAATGGGATCCGAGCTCCAGACTCACTCTTCGTGGCTGATCACAGGGCCAAAGAGTCAGAGTGTGGGGCTGGGCCTCTATTTATACTAACTCAGGAGGGGGCGGGGTATGGGACCTAGCTGGGAAAAGGGCTTGTACCTGAGCATTCCCTGGGGGGTAACCATTTGCATATCAATGGGGCTCTGAATGTACCCTCCCAGCAAACCCCACCTGGAACTTCCTCTTTCCTGCAAGCCCTCCCAAAAGTTCCCTCCCTCCCTCCCTCCCTCCCTCCCTCCCTCCTCTCCCTCCCTCCCTTACATGCCCAGGCCTCTCTGCTCCAGAATCCTCAACACCCAGAATGGCTCTCAGCTCAAGATCCTGAGACAGCACCGTGGAGAAGCGGCCTGACGGGGAAACTGGAAAGAGCCGTTGGTGTACCTCCAGATCAGGGACCTCTTGGCTACATTCCAAAAGCTCACACTTCCATTGTCGAGATCCAGAAGCACGCCAACACGGCCCAATGGCCGTTCCACGTAGTGAGGAAGCACCGGGGAGGTGGTGAAGAGGGTGTAGTGCGTGTTCCCCTTCACACACAAGAGGAGGAAAAGGTCCCCGGATTGGCTCATGGGCGCGTGGCTGCCTATGGCGGAATCCCTACAGACCCCCGCCGCCCAGGTGGCAGAGTCGTTGCCACTGAGCTCCAGTAATGCTGCCCAGAGCTGAAGACCCGGGAGCCAAAAGCGGTCGAATTGGCCCAGCCTTCCGAGTTCCAAAGCGCATCTGCGTGGTCTCCCCTCTGCCCGGCCGGCCTAAGCGGATCGTGCGTGGCTTTCTGGAAGGAAATGTCCACTCGGAACCGCTCCAGCCTCTCCATCAGCCCAGGGACTTGGGGAGCCCTGAGCTGCGGCATCAGGCGACGAGGCATGCAAGCCAACAGCGCCTCGCAGCTCTCCAGGGTGGATTCCGCCTCCCGGAGAAGGTCCCCCTCTGCCATCTGGTATGTCCTCATCAGCTCCTGATAGGTTTCTCGCAGGTGACGCCCGTACCGAAGCATTTGGGTTTCCGTGGCTCTGAGATGCAGTAAAATCACGCTCCCCTCGTGGAGGAGCGTCTCGGAATACCATCGCTCCTCCTCGGGGGAAGCCAGATGCAGCACGGCAAACACATCCGAGGCCATCCCTCGGTGCAGGTTCACGTAGGAGATCCACTGGTCGATGGTTCCCCTCTGCTCGGCGATCTCTGCCCGGTTCTCTTGCACCTTCTCCCACACGGCACGCATTTGCTTGAGAATCGTCTCCCGCTGCTCCTCGACCGCCCGTTCGACCGGGTGGTTGTCGGTGGGCCTCGTGCTCGCGGGGACCCGGAGCAGCGCCCACACAGCAGGTCCTTGTCCACCTCGCAGAAGTTCTGCCTGGGCTCCCCGTGCGTCCCGCACGTGCCTTCCTCCGAGCGCAGGAACCTCCTGAGGCCGGCCCTCCTGGCGATGGCGGCCAGGCCCTTCAGCACCACGTTGGTCACCAGGTCCCTCTGCTGGGCGGGCTCCCTGCAGATGGGGCAGCTGGCGGGGCCCTGGGTTGCTTCCCAGGCCAGGCAGAGACAGGGTCGGCAAAAGCTGTGCCCACAGGCCGTGGTGACCGGGTCAAGGAAAGTGCTCATGCAGATGACGCAGCTCAGTTCCTTCTGGCAGGCCTGGGCCGCGACCCAGTCCATCGTGCCGAGGGGGCGCGGGTGCCTCACACCCCCTGATCCTAGCCACTTGGGGGGTGGGGAGCTGAAGATCACTATCCCCAGCTACCCAGGGCAGGAGAATCCCGGAGAGGCTCCTATCTCCAGCTAAACACTCACAGGTCAGAAGCGGGGCTGCGCCTCAAGTGGCACAGCACGAGCCTTGAAAACCAAGGGACTCAGGGACAGGGCCCGGGCCCTGAGGTCAAGCCCCACCACCGACCACAACAGACACGGACACGGACACGGACACGGAGAAGTCCACAGCAACAACCAGGCCAAACCGACCAAACCCAAGAGCCAGAGGTAGTAAAAGAGTGGATACCTCCACACTGCTCCTCACCAATGGGATCCGAGCTCCAGACTCACTCTTCGTGGCTGATCACAGGGCCAAAGAGTCAGAGTCTGGGGCTGGGCCTCTATTTATACTAACTCAGGAAGGGGCGGGGTATGGGACCTAGCTGGAAAAAGGGCTTGTACCTGAGCATTCCCTGGGGGGTAACCATTTGCATATCAATGGGGCTTTGAATGTACCCTCCCAGCAAACCCCACCTGGAACTTCCTCTTTGCTGCAAGTCCTCCCAAAAGTTCCCTCCCTCCCTCCCTCCCTCCCTCCCTCCCTCCCTCCCTCATACCACGCCCAGGCCTCTCTGCTCCAGAATCCTCAACACCCAGAATGGCTCTCAGCTCAAGATCCTGAGACAGCACCGTGGAGAAGCGGCCTGACGGGGAACTGGAAAGAGCCGTTGGGGTACCTCCAGATCAGGGACCTCTTGGCTACATTCCAAAAGCTCACACTTCCATTGTCGAGATCCAGAAGCACGCCAACACGGCCCAATGGCCGTTCCACGTAGTGAGGAAGCACCGGGGAGGTGGTGAAGAGGGTGTAGTGCGTGTTCCCCTTCACACACAAGAGGAGGAAAAGGTCCCCGGATTGGCTCATGGGCGCGTGGCTGCCTATGGCGGAATCCCTACAGACCCCCCGCCGCCCAGGTGGCAGAGTCGTTGCCACTGAGCTCCCAGTAATGCTGCCCAGAGCTGAAGACCCGGGAGCCAAAAGCGGTCGAATTGGCCCAGCCTTCCGAGTTCCAAAGCGCATCTGCGTGGTCTCCCCTCTGCCCGGCCGGCCTAAGCGGATCGTGCGTGGCTTTCTGGAAGGAAATGTCCACTCGGAACCGCTCCAGCCTCTCCATCAGCCCAGGGACTTGGGGAGCCCTGAGCTGCGGCATCAGGCGACGAGGCATGCAAGCCAACAGCGCCTCGCAGCTCTCCAGGGTGGATTCCGCCTCCCGGAGAAGGTCCCCCTCTGCCATCTGGTATGTCCTCATCAGCTCCTGATAGGTTTCTCGCAGGTGACGCCCGTACCGAAGCATTTGGGTTTCCGTGGCTCTGAGATGCAGTAAAATCACGCTCCCCTCGTGGAGGAGCGTCTCGGAATACCATCGCTCCTCCTCGGGGAAGCCAGATGCAGCACGGCAAACACATCCGAGGCCATCCCTCGGTGCAGGTTCACGTAGGAGATCCACTGGTCGATGGTTCCCCTCTGCTCGGCGATCTCTGCCCGGTTCTCTTGCACCTTCTCCCACACGGCACGCATTTGCTTGAGAATCGTCTCCCGCTGCTCCTCGACCGCCCGTTCGACCGGGTGGTGTCGGTGGGCCTCGTGCTCGCGGGACCCGGAGCAGCGCCCACACAGCAGGTCCTTGTCCACCTCGCAGAAGTTCTGCCTGGGCTCCCCGTGCGTCCCGCACGTGCCTTCCTCCGAGCGCAGGAACCTCCTGAGGCCGGCCCTCCTGGCGATGGCGGCCAGGCCCTTCAGCACCACGTTGGTCACCAGGTCCCTCTGCTGGGCGGGCTCCCTGCAGATGGGGGCAGCTGGCGGGGCCCTGGGTTGCTTCCCAGGCCAGGCAGAGACAGGGTCGGCAAAAGCTGTGCCCACAGGCCGTGGTGACCGGGTCAAGGAAAGTGCTCATGCAGATGACGCAGCTCAGTTCCTTCTGGCAGGCCTGGGCCGCGACCCAGTCCATCGTGCCGAGGGGGCGCGGGTGCCTCACACCCCTGATCCTAGCCACTTGGGGGGTGGGGAGCTGAAGATCACTATCCCCAGCTACCCAGGGCAGGAGAATCCCGGAGAGGCTCCTATCTCCAGCTAAACACTCACAGGTCAGAAGCGGGGCTGCGCCTCAAGTGGCACAGCACGAGCCTTGAAAACCAAGGGACTCAGGGACAGGGCCCGGGCCCTGAGGTCAAGCCCCACCACCGACCACAACAGACACGGACACGGACACGGACACGGAGAAGTCCACAGCAACAACCAGGCCAAACCGACCAAACCCAAGAGCCAGAGGTAGTAAAAGAGTGGATACCTCCACACTGCTCCTCACCAATGGGATCCGAGCTCCAGACTCACTCTTCGTGGCTGATCACAGGGCCAAAGAGTCAGAGTGTGGGGCTGGGCCTCTATTTATACTAACTCAGGAGGGGGCGGGGTATGGGACCTAGCTGGGAAAAGGGCTTGTACCTGAGCATTCCCTGGGGGGTAACCATTTGCATATCAATGGGGCTCTGAATGTACCCTCCCAGCAAACCCCACCTGGAACTTCCTCTTTCCTGCAAGCCCTCCCAAAAGTTCCCTCCCTCCCTCCCTCCCTCCCTCCCTCCCCTCTCCCTCCCTCCCTACATGCCCAGGCCTCTCTGCTCCAGAATCCTCAACACCCAGAATGGCTCTCAGCTCAAGATCCTGAGACAGCACCGTGGAGAAGCGGCCTGACGGGGAACTGGAAAGAGCCGTTGGGGTACCTCCAGATCAGGGACCTCTTGGCTACATTCCAAAAGCTCACACTTCCATTGTCGAGATCCAGAAGCACGCCAACACGGCCCAATGGCCGTTCCACGTAGTGAGGAAGCACCGGGGAGGTGGTGAAGAGGGTGTAGTGCGTGTTCCCCTTCACACACAAGAGGAGGAAAAGGTCCCCGGATTGGCTCATGGGCGCGTGGCTGCCTATGGCGGAATCCCTACAGACCCCCGCCGCCCAGGTGGCAGAGTCGTTGCCACTGAGCTCCCAGTAATGCTGCCCAGAGCTGAAGACCCGGGAGCCAAAAGCGGTCGAATTGGCCCAGCCTTCCGAGTTCCAAAGCGCATCTGCGTGGTCTCCCCTCTGCCCGGCCGGCCTAAGCGGATCGTGCGTGGCTTTCTGGAAGGAAATGTCCACTCGGAACCGCTACAGCCTCTCCATCAGCCCAGGGACTTGGGGAGCCCTGAGCTGCGGCATCAGGCGACGAGGCATGCAAGCCAACAGCGCCTCGCAGCTCTCCAGGGTGGATTCCGCCTCCCGGAGAAGGTCCCCCTCTGCCATCTGGTATGTCCTCATCAGCTCCTGATAGGTTTCTCGCAGGTGACGCCCGTACCGAAGCATTTGGGTTTCCGTGGCTCTGAGATGCAGTAAAATCACGCTCCCCCTCGTGGAGGAGCGTCTCGGAATACCATCGCTCCTCCTCGGGGGAAGCCAGATGCAGCACGGCAAACACATCCGAGGCCATCCCTCGGTGCAGGTTCACGTAGGAGATCCACTGGTCGATGGTTCCCCTCTGCTCGGCGATCTCTGCCCGGTTCTCTTGCACCTTCTCCCACACGGCACGCATTTGCTTGAGAATCGTCTCCCGCTGCTCCTCGACCGCCCGTTCGACCGGGTGGTGTCGGTGGGCCTCGTGCTCGCGGGACCCGGAGCAGCGCCCACACAGCAGGTCCTTGTCCACCTCGCAGAAGTTCTGCCTGGGCTCCCCGTGCGTCCCGCACGTGCCTTCCTCCGAGCGCAGGAACCTCCTGAGGCCGGCCCTCCTGGCGATGGCGGCCAGGCCCTTCAGCACCACGTTGGTCACCAGGTCCCTCTGCTGGGCGGGCTCCCTGCAGATGGGGCAGCTGGCGGGGGCCCTGGGTTGCTTCCCAGGCCAGGCAGAGACAGGGTCGGCAAAAGCTGTGCCCACAGGCCGTGGTGACCGGGTCAAGGAAAGTGCTCATGCAGATGACGCAGCTCAGTTCCTTCTGGCAGGCCTGGGCCGCGACCCAGTCCATCGTGCCGAGGGGGCGCGGGTGCCTCACACCCCTGATCCTAGCCACTTGGGGGGTGGGGAGCTGAAGATCACTATCCCCAGCTACCCAGGGCAGGAGAATCCCGGAGAGGCTCCTATCTCCAGCTAAACACTCACAGGTCAGAAGCGGGGGCTGCGCCTCAAGTGGCACAGCACGAGCCTTGAAAACCAAGGGACTCAGGGACAGGGCCCGGGCCCTGAGGTCAAGCCCCACCACCGACCACAACAGACACGGACACGGACACGGACACGGAGAAGTCCACAGCAACAACCAGGCCAAACCGACCAAACCCAGAGCCAGAGGTAGTAAAAGAGTGGATACCTCCACACTGCTCCTCACCAATGGGATCCGAGCTCCAGACTCACTCTTCGTGGCTGATCACAGGGCCAAAGAGTCAGAGTCTGGGGCTGGGCCTCTATTTATACTAACTCAGGAAGGGGCGGGGTATGGGACCTAGCTGGGAAAAGGGCTTGTACCTGAGCATTCCCTGGGGGGTAACCATTTGCATATCAATGGGGCTTTGAATGTACCCTCCCAGCAAACCCCACCTGGAACTTCCTCTTTGCTGCAAGTCCTCCCAAAAGTTCCCTCCCTCCCTCCCTCCCTCCCTCCCTCCCTCCCTCCCTCATACCACGCCCAGGCCTCTCTGCTCCAGAATCCTCAACACCCAGAATGGCTCTCAGCTCAAGATCCTGAGACAGCACCGTGGAGAAGCGGCCTGACGGGGAACTGGAAAGAGCCGTTGGGGTACCTCCAGATCAGGGACCTCTTGGCTACATTCCAAAAGCTCACACTTCCATTGTCGAGATCCAGAAGCACGCCAACACGGCCCAATGGCCGTTCCACGTAGTGAGGAAGCACCGGGGAGGTGGTGAAGAGGGTGTAGTGCGTGTTCCCCTTCACACACAAGAGGAGGAAAAGGTCCCCGGATTGGCTCATGGGCGCGTGGCTGCCTATGGCGGAATCCCTACAGACCCCCGCCGCCCAGGTGGCAGAGTCGTTGCCACTGAGCTCCCAGTAATGCTGCCCAGAGCTGAAGACCCGGGGAGCCAAAAGCGGTCGAATTGGCCCAGCCTTCCGAGTTCCAAAGCGCATCTGCGTGGTCTCCCCTCTGCCCGGCCGGCCTAAGCGGATCGTGCGTGGCTTTCTGGAAGGAAATGTCCACTCGGAACCGCTCCAGCCTCTCCATCAGCCCAGGGACTTGGGGAGCCCTGAGCTGCGGCATCAGGCGACGAGGCATGCAAGCCAACAGCGCCTCGCAGCTCTCCAGGGTGGATTCCGCCTCCCGGAGAAGGTCCCCCCTCTGCCATCTGGTATGTCCTCATCAGCTCCTGATAGGTTTCTCGCAGGTGACGCCCGTACCGAAGCATTTGGGTTTCCGTGGCTCTGAGATGCAGTAAAATCACGCTCCCCTCGTGGAGGAGCGTCTCGGAATACCATCGCTCCTCCTCGGGGGAAGCCAGATGCAGCACGGCAAACACATCCGAGGCCATCCCTCGGTGCAGGTTCACGTAGGAGATCCACTGGTCGATGGTTCCCCTCTGCTCGGCGATCTCTGCCCGGTTCTCTTGCACCTTCTCCCACACGGCACGCATTTGCTTGAGAATCGTCTCCCGCTGCTCCTCGACCGCCCGTTCGACCGGGGTGGTGTCGGTGGGCCTCGTGCTCGCGGGACCCGGAGCAGCGCCCACACAGCAGGTCCTTGTCCACCTCGCAGAAGTTCTGCCTGGGCTCCCCGTGCGTCCCGCACGTGCCTTCCTCCGAGCGCAGGAACCTCCTGAGGCCGGCCCTCCTGGCGATGGCGGCCAGGCCCTTCAGCACCACGTTGGTCACCAGGTCCCTCTGCTGGGCGGGCTCCCTGCAGATGGGGCAGCTGGCGGGGCCCTGGGTTGCTTCCCAGGCCAGGCAGAGACAGGGTCGGCAAAAGCTGTGCCCACAGGCCGTGGTGACCGGGTCAAGGAAAGTGCTCATGCAGATGACGCAGCTCAGTTCCTTCTGGCAGGCCTGGGCCGCGACCCAGTCCATCGTGCCGAGGGGGCGCGGGTGCCTCACACCCCTGATCCTAGCCACTTGGGGGGTGGGGAGCTGAAGATCACTATCCCCAGCTACCCAGGGCAGGAGAATCCCGGAGAGGCTCCTATCTCCAGCTAAACACTCACAGGTCAGAAGCGGGGCTGCGCCTCAAGTGGCACAGCACGAGCCTTGAAAACCAAGGGACTCAGGGACAGGGCCCGGGCCCTGAGGTCAAGCCCCACCACCGACCACAACAGACACGGACACGGACACGGACACGGAGAAGTCCACAGCAACAACCAGGCCAAACCGACCAAACCCAAGAGCCAGAGGTAGTAAAAGAGTGGATACCTCCACACTGCTCCTCACCAATGGGATCCGAGCTCCAGACTCACTCTTCGTGGCTGATCACAGGGCCAAAGAGTCAGAGTGTGGGGCTGGGCCTCTATTTATACTAACTCAGGAGGGGGCGGGGTATGGGACCTAGCTGGGAAAAGGGCTTGTACCTGAGCATTCCCTGGGGGGTAACCATTTGCATATCAATGGGGCTCTGAATGTACCCTCCCAGCAAACCCCACCTGGAACTTCCTCTTTCCTGCAAGCCCTCCCAAAAGTTCCCTCCCTCCCTCCCTCCCTCCCTCCCTCCCCTCTCCCTCCCTCCCTTACATGCCCAGGCCTCTCTGCTCCAGAATCCTCAACACCCAGAATGGCTCTCAGCTCAAGATCCTGAGACAGCACCGTGGAGAAGCGGCCTGACGGGGAACTGGAAAGAGCCGTTGGGGTACCTCCAGATCAGGGACCTCTTGGCTACATTCCAAAAGCTCACACTTCCATTGTCGAGATCCAGAAGCACGCCAACACGGCCCAATGGCCGTTCCACGTAGTGAGGAAGCACCGGGGAGGTGGTGAAGAGGGTGTAGTGCGTGTTCCCCTTCACACACAAGAGGAGGAAAAGGTCCCCGGATTGGCTCATGGGCGCGTGGCTGCCTATGGCGGAATCCCTACAGACCCCCGCCGCCCAGGTGGCAGAGTCGTTGCCACTGAGCTCCCAGTAATGCTGCCCAGAGCTGAAGACCCGGGAGCCAAAAGCGGTCGAATTGGCCCAGCCTTCCGAGTTCCAAAGCGCATCTGCGTGGTCTCCCCTCTGCCCGGCCGGCCTAAGCGGATCGTGCGTGGCTTTCTGGAAGGAAATGTCCACTCGGAACCGCTCCAGCCTCTCCATCAGCCCAGGGACTTGGGGAGCCCTGAGCTGCGGCATCAGGCGACGAGGCATGCAAGCCAACAGCGCCTCGCAGCTCTCCAGGGTGGATTCCGCCTCCCGGAGAAGGTCCCCCTCTGCCATCTGGTATGTCCTCATCAGCTCCTGATAGGTTTCTCGCAGGTGACGCCCGTACCGAAGCATTTGGGTTTCCGTGGCTCTGAGATGCAGTAAAATCACGCTCCCCTCGTGGAGGAGCGTCTCGGAATACCATCGCTCCTCCTCGGGGGAAGCCAGATGCAGCACGGCAAACACATCCGAGGCCATCCCTCGGTGCAGGTTCACGTAGGAGATCCACTGGTCGATGGTTCCCCTCTGCTCGGCGATCTCTGCCCGGTTCTCTTGCACCTTCTCCCACACGGCACGCATTTGCTTGAGAATCGTCTCCCGCTGCTCCTCGACCGCCCGTTCGACCGGGTGGTGTCGGTGGGCCTCGTGCTCGCGGGACCCGGAGCAGCGCCCACACAGCAGGTCCTTGTCCACCTCGCAGAAGTTCTGCCTGGGCTCCCCGTGCGTCCCGCACGTGCCTTCCTCCGAGCGCAGGAACCTCCTGAGGGCCGGCCCTCCTGGCGATGGCGGCCAGGCCCTTCAGCACCACGTTGGTCACCAGGTCCCTCTGCTGGGCGGGCTCCCTGCAGATGGGGCAGCTGGCGGGGCCCTGGGTTGCTTCCCAGGCCAGGCAGAGACAGGGTCGGCAAAAGCTGTGCCACAGGCCGTGGTGACCGGGTCAAGGAAAGTGCTCATGCAGATGACGCAGCTCAGTTCCTTCTGGCAGGCCTGGGCCGCGACCCAGTCCATCGTGCCGAGGGGGCGCGGGTGCCTCACACCCCTGATCCTAGCCACTTGGGGGGTGGGGAGCTGAAGATCACTATCCCCAGCTACCCAGGGCAGGAGAATCCCGGAGAGGCTCCTATCTCCAGCTAAACACTCACAGGTCAGAAGCGGGGCTGCGCCTCAAGTGGCACAGCACGAGCCTTGAAAACCAAGGGACTCAGGGACAGGGCCCCGGGCCCTGAGGTCAAGCCCCACCACCGACCACAACAGACACGGACACGGACACGGACACGGAGAAGTCCACAGCAACAACCAGGCCAAACCGACCAAACCCAAGAGCCAGAGGTAGTAAAAGAGTGGATACCTCCACACTGCTCCTCACCAATGGGATCCGAGCTCCAGACTCACTCTTCGTGGCTGATCACAGGGCCAAAGAGTCAGAGTCTGGGGCTGGGCCTCTATTTATACTAACTCAGGAAGGGGCGGGGTATGGGACCTAGCTGGGAAAAGGGCTTGTACCTGAGCATTCCCTGGGGGGTAACCATTTGCATATCAATGGGGCTTTGAATGTACCCTCCCAGCAAACCCCACCTGGAACTTCCTCTTTGCTGCAAGTCCTCCCAAAAGTTCCCTCCCTCCCTCCCTCCCTCCCTCCCTCCCTCCCTCCCTCATACCACGCCCAGGCCTCTCTGCTCCAGAATCCTCAACACCCAGCAATGGCTCTCAGCTCAAGATCCTGAGACAGCACCGTGGAGAAGCGGCCTGACGGGGAACTGGAAAGAGCCGTTGGGGTACCTCCAGATCAGGGACCTCTTGGCTACATTCCAAAAGCTCACACTTCCATTGTCGAGATCCAGAAGCACGCCAACACGGCCCAATGGCCGTTCCACGTAGTGAGGAAGCACCGGGGAGGTGGTGAAGAGGGTGTAGTGCGTGTTCCCCTTCACACACAAGAGGAGGAAAAGGTCCCCGGATTGGCTCATGGGCGCGTGGCTGCCTATGGCGGAATCCCTACAGACCCCCGCCGCCCAGGTGGCAGAGTCGTTGCCACTGAGCTCCCAGTAATGCTGCCCAGAGCTGAAGACCCGGGAGCCAAAAGCGGTCGAATTGGCCCAGCCTTCCGAGTTCCAAAGCGCATCTGCGTGGTCTCCCCTCTGCCCGGCCGGCCTAAGCGGATCGTGCGTGGCTTTCTGGAAGGAAATGTCCACTCGGAACCGCTCCAGCCTCTCCATCAGCCCAGGGACTTGGGGAGCCCTGAGCTGCGGCATCAGGCGACGAGGCATGCAAGCCAACAGCGCCTCGCAGCTCTCCAGGGTGGATTCCGCCTCCCGGAGAAGGTCCCCCTCTGCCATCTGGTATGTCCTCATCAGCTCCTGATAGGTTTCTCGCAGGTGACGCCCGTACCGAAGCATTTGGGTTTCCGTGGCTCTGAGATGCAGTAAAATCACGCTCCCCTCGTGGAGGAGCGTCTCGGAATACCATCGCTCCTCCTCGGGGGAAGCCAGATGCAGCACGGCAAACACATCCGAGGCCATCCCTCGGTGCAGGTTCACGTAGGAGATCCACTGGTCGATGGTTCCCCTCTGCTCGGCGATCTCTGCCCGGTTCTCTTGCACCTTCTCCCACACGGCACGCATTTGCTTGAGAATCGTCTCCCGCTGCTCCTCGACCGCCCGTTCGACCGGGTGGTGTCGGTGGGCCTCGTGCTCGCGGGACCCGGAGCAGCGCCCACACAGCAGGTCCTTGTCCACCTCGCAGAAGTTCTGCCTGGGCTCCCCGTGCGTCCCGCACGTGCCTTCCTCCGAGCGCAGGAACCTCCTGAGGCCGGCCCTCCTGGCGATGGCGGCCAGGCCCTTCAGCACCACGTTGGTCACCAGGTCCTCTGCTGGGCGGGCTCCCTGCAGATGGGGCAGCTGGCGGGGCCCTGGGTTGCTTCCCAGGCCAGGCAGAGACAGGGTCGGCAAAAGCTGTGCCCACAGGCCGTGGTGACCGGGTCAAGGAAAGTGCTCATGCAGATGACGCAGCTCAGTTCCTTCTGGCAGGCCTGGGCCGCGACCCAGTCCATCGTGCCGAGGGGGCGCGGGTGCCTCACACCCCTGATCCTAGCCACTTGGGGGGTGGGGAGCTGAAGATCACTATCCCCAGCTACCCAGGGCAGGAGAATCCCGGAGAGGCTTCCTATCTCCAGCTAAAACACTCACAGGTCAGAAGCGGGGCTGCGCCTCAAGTGGCACAGCACGAGCCTTGAAAACAAGGGACTCAGGGACAGGGCCCGGGCCCTGAGGTCAAGCCCCACCACCGACCACAACAGACACGGACACGGACACGGACACGGAGAAGTCCACAGCAACAACCAGGCCAAACCGACCAAACCCAAGAGCCAGAGGTAGTAAAAGAGTGGATACCTCCACACTGCTCCTCACCAATGGGATCCGAGCTCCAGACTCACTCTTCGTGGCTGATCACAGGGCCAAAGAGTCAGAGTGTGGGGCTGGGCCTCTATTTATACTAACTCAGGAGGGGGCGGGGTATGGGACCTAGCTGGGAAAAGGGCTTGTACCTGAGCATTCCCTGGGGGGTAACCATTTGCATATCAATGGGGCTCTGAATGTACCCTCCCAGCAAACCCCACCTGGAACTTCCTCTTTCCTGCAAGCCCTCCCAAAAGTTCCCTCCCTCCCTCCCTCCCTCCCTCCCTCCCCTCTCCCTCCCTCCCTTACATGCCCAGGCCTCTCTGCTCCAGAATCCTCAACACCCAGAATGGCTCTCAGCTCAAGATCCTGAGACAGCACCGTGGAGAAGCGGCCTGACGGGGAACTGGAAAGAGCCGTTGGGGTACCTCCAGATCAGGGACCTCTTGGCTACATTCCAAAAGCTCACACTTCCATTGTCGAGATCCAGAAGCACGCCAACACGGCCCCAATGGCCGTTCCACGTAGTGAGGAAGCACCGGGGAGGTGGTGAAGAGGGTGTAGTGCGTGTTCCCCTTCACACACAAGAGGAGGAAAAGGTCCCCGGATTGGCTCATGGGCGCGTGGCTGCCTATGGCGGAATCCCTACAGACCCCCGCCGCCCAGGTGGCAGAGTCGTTGCCACTGAGCTCCCAGTAATGCTGCCCAGAGCTGAAGACCCGGGAGCCAAAAGCGGTCGAATTGGCCCAGCCTTCCGAGTTCCAAAGCGCATCTGCGTGGTCTCCCCTCTGCCCGGCCGGCCTAAGCGGATCGTGCGTGGCTTTCTGGAGGAAATGTCCACTCGGAACCGCTCCAGCCTCTCCATCAGCCCAGGGACTTGGGGAGCCCTGAGCTGCGGCATCAGGCGACGAGGCATGCAAGCCAACAGCGCCTCGCAGCTCTCCAGGGTGGATTCCGCCTCCCGGAGAAGGTCCCCCTCTGCCATCTGGTATGTCCTCATCAGCTCCTGATAGGTTTCTCGCAGGTGACGCCCGTACCGAAGCATTTGGGTTTCCGTGGCTCTGAGATGCAGTAAAAATCACGCTCCCCTCGTGGAGGAGCGTCTCGGAATACCATCGCTCCTCCTCGGGGGAAGCCAGATGCAGCACGGCAAACACATCCGAGGCCATCCCTCGGTGCAGGTTCACGTAGGAGATCCACTGGTCGATGGTTCCCCTCTGCTCGGCGATCTCTGCCCGGTTCTCTTGCACCTTCTCCCACACGGCACGCATTTGCTTGAGAATCGTCTCCCGCTGCTCCTCGACCGCCCGTTCGACCGGGTGGTGTCGGTGGGCCTCGTGCTCGCGGGACCCGGAGCAGCGCCCACACAGCAGGTCCTTGTCCACCTCGCAGAAGTTCTGCCTGGGCTCCCCGTGCGTCCCGCACGTGCCTTCCTCCGAGCGCAGGAACCTCCTGAGGCCGGCCCTCCTGGCGATGGCGGCCAGGCCCTTCAGCACCACGTTGGTCACCAGGTCCCTCTGCTGGGCGGGCTCCCTGCAGATGGGGCAGCTGGCGGGGCCCTGGGTTGCTTCCCAGGCCAGGCAGAGACAGGGTCGGCAAAAGCTGTGCCCACAGGCCGTGGTGACCGGGTCAAGGAAAGTGCTCATGCAGATGACGCAGCTCAGTTCCTTCTGGCAGGCCTGGGCCGCGACCCAGTCCATCGTGCCGAGGGGGCGCGGGTGCCTCACACCCCCCTGATCCTAGCCACTTGGGGGTGGGGAGCTGAAGATCACTATCCCCAGCTACCCAGGGCAGGAGAATCCCGGAGAGGCTCCTATCTCCAGCTAAACACTCACAGGTCAGAAGCGGGGCTGCGCCTCAAGTGGCACAGCACGAGCCTTGAAAACCAAGGGACTCAGGGACAGGGCCCGGGCCCTGAGGTCAAGCCCCACCACCGACCACAACAGACACGGACACGGACACGGACACGGAGAAGTCCACAGCAACAACCAGGCCAAACCGACCAAACCCAAGAGCCAGAGGTAGTAAAAGAGTGGATACCTCCACACTGCTCCTCACCAATGGGATCCGAGCTCCAGACTCACTCTTCGTGGCTGATCACAGGGCCAAAGAGTCAGAGTCTGGGGCTGGGCCTCTATTTATACTAACTCAGGAAGGGGCGGGGTATGGGACCTAGCTGGGAAAAGGGCTTGTACCTGAGCATTCCCTGGGGGGTAACCATTTGCATATCAATGGGGCTTTGAATGTACCCTCCCAGCAAACCCCACCTGGAACTTCCTCTTTGCTGCAAGTCCTCCCAAAAGTTCCCTCCCTCCCTCCCTCCCTCCCTCCCTCCCTCCCTCCCTCATACCACGCCCAGGCCTCTCTGCTCCAGAATCCTCAACACCCAGAATGGCTCTCAGCTCAAGATCCTGAGACAGCACCGTGGAGAAGCGGCCTGACGGGGAACTGGAAAGAGCCGTTGGGGTACCTCCAGATCAGGGACCTCTTGGCTACATTCCAAAAGCTCACACTTCCATTGTCGAGATCCAGAAGCACGCCAACACGGCCCAATGGCCGTTCCACGTAGTGAGGAAGCACCGGGGAGGTGGTGAAGAGGGTGTAGTGCGTGTTCCCCTTCACACACAAGAGGAGGAAAAGGTCCCCGGATTGGCTCATGGGCGCGTGGCTGCCTATGGCGGAATCCCTACAGACCCCCGCCGCCCAGGTGGCAGAGTCGTTGCCACTGAGCTCCCAGTAATGCTGCCCAGAGCTGAAGACCCGGGAGCCAAAAGCGGTCGAATTGGCCCAGCCTTCCGAGTTCCAAAGCGCATCTGCGTGGTCTCCCCTCTGCCCGGCCGGCCTAAGCGGATCGTGCGTGGCTTTCTGGAAGGAAATGTCCACTCGGAACCGCTCCAGCCTCTCCATCAGCCCAGGGACTTGGGGAGCCCTGAGCTGCGGCATCAGGCGACGAGGCATGCAAGCCAACAGCGCCTCGCAGCTCTCCAGGGTGGATTCCGCCTCCCGGAGAAGGTCCCCCTCTGCCATCTGGTATGTCCTCATCAGCTCCTGATAGGTTTCTCGCAGGTGACGCCCGTACCGAAGCATTTGGTTTCCGTGGCTCTGAGATGCAGTAAAATCACGCTCCCCTCGTGGAGGAGCGTCTCGGAATACCATCGCTCCTCCTCGGGGGAAGCCAGATGCAGCACGGCAAACACATCCGAGGCCATCCCTCGGTGCAGGTTCACGTAGGAGATCCACTGGTCGATGGTTCCCCTCTGCTCGGCGATCTCTGCCCGGTTCTCTTGCACCTTCTCCCACACGGCACGCATTTGCTTGAGAATCGTCTCCCGCTGCTCCTCGACCGCCCGTTCGACCGGGTGGTGTCGGTGGGCCTCGTGCTCGCGGGACCCGGAGCAGCGCCCACACAGCAGGTCCTTGTCCACCTCGCAGAAGTTCTGCCTGGGCTCCCCGTGCGTCCCGCACGTGCCTTCCTCCGAGCGCAGGAACCTCCTGAGGCCGGCCCTCCTGGCGATGGCGGCCAGGCCCCTTCAGCACCACGTTGGTCACCAGGTCCCTCTGCTGGGCGGGCTCCCTGCAGATGGGGCAGCTGGCGGGGCCCTGGGTTGCTTCCCAGGCCAGGCAGAGACAGGGTCGGCAAAAGCTGTGCCCACAGGCCGTGGTGACCGGGTCAAGGAAAGTGCTCATGCAGATGACGCAGCTCAGTTCCTTCTGGCAGGCCTGGGCCGCGACCCAGTCCATCGTGCCGAGGGGGCGCGGGTGCCTCACACCCCTGATCCTAGCCACTTGGGGGGTGGGGAGCTGAAGATCACTATCCCCAGCTACCCAGGGCAGGAGAATCCCGGAGAGGCTCCTATCTCCAGCTAAACACTCACAGGTCAGAAGCGGGGCTGCGCCTCAAGTGGCACAGCACGAGCCTTGAAAACCAAGGGACTCAGGGACAGGGCCCGGGCCCTGAGGTCAAGCCCCACCACCGACCACAACAGACACGGACACGGACACGGACACGGAGAAGTCCACAGCAACAACCAGGCCAAACCGACCAAACCCAAGAGCCAGAGGTAGTAAAAGAGTGGATACCTCCACACTGCTCCTCACCAATGGGATCCGAGCTCCAGACTCACTCTTCGTGGCTGATCACAGGGCCAAAGAGTCAGAGTGTGGGGCTGGGCCTCTATTTATACTAACTCAGGAGGGGGCGGGGTATGGGACCTAGCTGGGAAAAGGGCTTGTACCTGAGCATTCCCTGGGGGGTAACCATTTGCATATCAATGGGGCTCTGAATGTACCCTCCCAGCAAACCCCACCTGGAACTTCCTCTTTCCTGCAAGCCCTCCCAAAAGTTCCCTCCCTCCCTCCCTCCCTCCCTCCCTCCCCTCTCCCTCCCTCCCTTACATGCCCAGGCCTCTCTGCTCCAGAATCCTCAACACCCAGAATGGCTCTCAGCTCAAGATCCTGAGACAGCACCGTGGAGAAGCGGCCTGACGGGGAACTGGAAAGAGCCGTTGGGGTACCTCCAGATCAGGGACCTCTTGGCTACATTCCAAAAGCTCACACTTCCATTGTCGAGATCCAGAAGCACGCCAACACGGCCCAATGGCCGTTCCACGTAGTGAGGAAGCACCGGGGAGGTGGTGAAGAGGGTGTAGTGCGTGTTCCCCTTCACACACAAGAGGAGGAAAAGGTCCCCGGATTGGCTCATGGGCGCGTGGCTGCCTATGGCGGAATCCCTACAGACCCCCCGCCGCCCAGGTGGCAGAGTCGTTGCCACTGAGCTCCCAGTAATGCTGCCCAGAGCTGAAGACCCGGGAGCCAAAAGCGGTCGAATTGGCCCAGCCTTCCGAGTTCCAAAGCGCATCTGCGTGGTCTCCCCTCTGCCCGGCCGGCCTAAGCGGATCGTGCGTGGCTTTCTGGAAGGAAATGTCCACTCGGAACCGCTCCAGCCTCTCCATCAGCCCAGGGACTTGGGGAGCCCTGAGCTGCGGCATCAGGCGACGAGGCATGCAAGCCAACAGCGCCTCGCAGCTCTCCAGGGTGGATTCCGCCTCCCGGAGAAGGTCCCCCTCTGCCATCTGGTATGTCCTCATCAGCTCCTGATAGGTTTCTCGCAGGTGACGCCCGTACCGAAGCATTTGGGTTTCCGTGGCTCTGAGATGCAGTAAAATCACGCTCCCCTCGTGGAGGAGCGTCTCGGAATACCATCGCTCCTCCTCGGGGAAGCCAGATGCAGCACGGCAAACACATCCGAGGCCATCCCTCGGTGCAGGTTCACGTAGGAGATCCACTGGTCGATGGTTCCCCTCTGCTCGGCGATCTCTGCCCGGTTCTCTTGCACCTTCTCCCACACGGCACGCATTTGCTTGAGAATCGTCTCCCGCTGCTCCTCGACCGCCCCGTTCGACCGGGTGGTGTCGGTGGGCCTCGTGCTCGCGGGACCCGGAGCAGCGCCCACACAGCAGGTCCTTGTCCACCTCGCAGAAGTTCTGCCTGGGCTCCCCGTGCGTCCCGCACGTGCCTTCCTCCGAGCGCAGGAACCTCCTGAGGCCGGCCCTCCTGGCGATGGCGGCCAGGCCCTTCAGCACCACGTTGGTCACCAGGTCCCTCTGCTGGGCGGCTCCCTGCAGATGGGGCAGCTGGCGGGGCCCTGGGTTGCTTCCCAGGCCAGGCAGAGACAGGGTCGGCAAAAGCTGTGCCCACAGGCCGTGGTGACCGGGTCAAGGAAAGTGCTCATGCAGATGACGCAGCTCAGTTCCTTCTGGCAGGCCTGGGCCGCGACCCAGTCCATCGTGCCGAGGGGGCGCGGGTGCTCACACCCCCTGATCCTAGCCACTTGGGGGGTGGGGAGCTGAAGATCACTATCCCCAGCTACCCAGGGCAGGAGAATCCCGGAGAGGCTCCTATCTCCAGCTAAACACTCACAGGTCAGAAGCGGGGCTGCGCCTCAAGTGGCACAGCACGAGCCTTGAAAACCAAGGGACTCAGGGACAGGGCCCGGGCCCTGAGGTCAAGCCCCACCAACCGACCACAACAGACACGGACACGGACACGGACACGGAGAAGTCCACAGCAACAACCAGGCCAAACCGACCAAACCCAAGAGCCAGAGGTAGTAAAAGAGTGGATACCTCCACACTGCTCCTCACCAATGGGATCCGAGCTCCAGACTCACTCTTCGTGGCTGATCACAGGGCCAAAGAGTCAGAGTCTGGGGCTGGGCCTCTATTTATACTAACTCAGGAGGGGCGGGGTATGGGACCTAGCTGGGAAAAGGGCTTGTACCTGAGCATTCCCTGGGGGGTAACCATTTGCATATCAATGGGGCTTGAATGTACCCTCCCAGCAAACCCCACCTGGAACTTCCTCTTTGCTGCAAGTCCTCCCAAAAGTTCCCTCCCTCCCTCCCTCCCTCCCTCCCTCCCTCCCTCCCTCATACCACGCCCAGGCCTCTCTGCTCCAGAATCCTCAACACCCAGAATGGCTCTCAGCTCAAGATCCTGAGACAGCACCGTGGAGAAGCGGCCTGACGGGGGAACTGGAAAGAGCCGTTGGGGTACCTCCAGATCAGGGACCTCTTGGCTACATTCCAAAAGCTCACACTTCCATTGTCGAGATCCAGAAGCACGCCAACACGGCCCAATGGCCCGTTCCACGTAGTGAGGAAGCACCGGGGAGGTGGTGAAGAGGGTGTAGTGCGTGTTCCCCTTCACACACAAGAGGAGGAAAAGGTCCCCGGATTGGCTCATGGGCGCGTGGCTGCCTATGGCGGAATCCCTACAGACCCCCGCCGCCCAGGTGGCAGAGTCGTTGCCACTGAGCTCCCAGTAATGCTGCCCAGAGCTGAAGACCCGGGAGCCAAAGCGGTCGAATTGGCCCAGCCTTCCGAGTTCCAAAGCGCATCTGCGTGGTCTCCCCTCTGCCCGGCCGGCCTAAGCGGATCGTGCGTGGCTTTCTGGAAGGAAATGTCCACTCGGAACCGCTCCAGCCTCTCCATCAGCCCAGGGACTTGGGGAGCCCTGAGCTGCGGCATCAGGCGACGAGGCATGCAAGCCAACAGCGCCTCGCAGCTCTCCAGGGTGGATTCCGCCTCCCGGAGAAGGTCCCCCTCTGCCATCTGGTATGTCCTCATCAGCTCCTGATAGGTTTCTCGCAGGTGACGCCCGTACCGAAGCATTTGGGTTTCCGTGGCTCTGAGATGCAGTAAAATCACGCTCCCCTCGTGGAGGAGCGTCTCGGAATACCATCGCTCCTCCTCGGGGGAAGCCAGAATGCAGCACGGCAAACACATCCGAGGCCATCCCTCGGTGCAGGTTCACGTAGGAGATCCACTGGTCGATGGTTCCCCTCTGCTCGGCGATCTCTGCCGGTTCTCTTGCACCTTCTCCCACACGGCACGCATTTGCTTGAGAATCGTCTCCCGCTGCTCCTCGACCGCCCGTTCGACCGGGTGGTGTCGGTGGGCCTCGTGCTCGCGGGACCCGGAGCAGCGCCCACACAGCAGGTCCTTGTCCACCTCGCAGAAGTTCTGCCTTGCTCCCCGTGCGTCCCGCACGTGCCTTCCTCCGAGCGCAGGAACCTCCTGAGGCCGGCCCTCCTGGCGATGGCGGCCAGGCCTTCAGCACCACGTTGGTCACCAGGTCCCTCTGCTGGGCGGGCTCCCTGCAGATGGGGCAGCTGGCGGGGCCCTGGGTTGCTTCCCAGGCCAGGCAGAGACAGGGTCGGCAAAAGCTGTGCCCACAGGCCGTGGTGACCGGGTCAAGGAAAGTGCTCATGCAGATGACGCAGCTCAGTTCCTTCTGGCAGGCCTGGGCCGCGACCCAGTCCATCGTGCCGAGGGGGCGCGGGTGCCTCACACCCCTGATCCTAGCCACTTGGGGGTGGGGAGCTGAAGATCACTATCCCCAGCTACCCAGGGCAGGAGAATCCCGGAGAGGCTCCTATCTCCAGCTAAACACTCACAGGTCAGAAGCGGGGCTGCGCCTCAAGTGGCACAGCACGAGCCTTGAAAACCAAGGGACTCAGGGACAGGGCCCGGGCCCTGAGGTCAAGCCCCACCACCGACCACAACAGACACGGACACGGACACGGACACGGAGAAGTCCACAGCAACAACCAGGCCAAACCGACCAAACCCAAGAGCCAGAGGTAGTAAAAGAGTGGATACCTCCACACTGCTCCTCACCAATGGGATCCGAGCTCCAGACTCACTCTTCGTGGCTGATCACAGGGCCAAAGAGTCAGAGTGTGGGGCTGGGCCTCTATTTATACTAACTCAGGAGGGGGCGGGGTATGGGACCTAGCTGGGAAAAGGGCTTGTACCTGAGCATTCCCTGGGGGGTAACCATTTGCATATCAATGGGGCTCTGAATGTACCCTCCCAGCAAACCCCACCTGGAACTTCCTCTTTCCTGCAAGCCCTCCCAAAAGTTCCCTCCCTCCCTCCCTCCCTCCCTCCCTCCCCTCTCCCTCCCTCCCTTACATGCCCAGGCCTCTCTGCTCCAGAATCCTCAACACCCAGAATGGCTCTCAGCTCAAGATCCTGAGACAGCACCGTGGAGAAGCGGCCTGACGGGGAACTGGAAAGAGCCGTTGGGGTACCCTCCAGATCAGGGACCTCTTGGCTACATTCCAAAAGCTCACACTTCCATTGTCGAGATCCAGAAGCACGCCAACACGGCCCAATGGCCGTTCCACGTAGTGAGGAAGCACCGGGGAGGTGGTGAAGAGGGTGTAGTGCGTGTTCCCCTTCACACACAAGAGGAGGAAAAGGTCCCCGGATTGGCTCATGGGCGCGTGGCTGCCTATGGCGGAATCCCTACAGACCCCCGCCGCCCAGGTGGCAGAGTCGTTGCCACTGAGCTCCCAGTAATGCTGCCCAGAGCTGAAGACCCGGGAGCCAAAAGCGGTCGAATTGGCCCAGCCTTCCGAGTTCCAAAGCGCATCTGCGTGGTCTCCCCTCTGCCCGGCCGGCTAAGCGGATCGTGCGTGGCTTTCTGGAAGGAAATGTCCACTCGGAACCGCTCCAGCCTCTCCATCAGCCCAGGACTTGGGGAGCCCTGAGCTGCGGCATCAGGCGACGAGGCATGCAAGCCAACAGCGCCTCGCAGCTCTCCAGGGTGGATTCCGCCTCCCGGAGAAGGTCCCCCTCTGCCATCTGGTATGTCCTCATCAGCTCCTGATAGGTTTCTCGCAGGTGACGCCCGTACCGAAGCATTTGGGTTTCCGTGGCTCTGAGATGCAGTAAAATCACGCTCCCCTCGTGGAGGAGCGTCTCGGAATACCATCGCTCCTCCTCGGGGGAAGCCAGATGCAGCACGGCAAACACATCCGAGGCCATCCCTCGGTGCAGGTTCACGTAGGAGATCCACTGGTCGATGGTTCCCCTCTGCTCGGCGATCTCTGCCCGGTTCTCTTGCACCTTCTCCCACACGGCACGCATTTGCTTGAGAATCGTCTCCCGCTGCTCCTCGACCGCCCGTTCGACCGGGTGGTGTCGGTGGGCCTCGTGCTCGCGGGACCCGGAGCAGCGCCCACACAGCAGGTCCTTGTCCACCTCGCAGAAGTTCTGCCTGGGCTCCCCGTGCGTCCCGCACGTGCCTTCCTCCGAGCGCAGGAACCTCCTGAGGCCGGCCCTCCTGGCGATGGCGGCCAGGCCCTTCAGCACCACGTTGGTCACCAGGTCCCTCTGCTGGGCGGGCTCCCTGCAGATGGGGCAGCTGGCGGGGCCCTGGGTTGCTTCCCAGGCCAGGCAGAGACAGGGTCGGCAAAAGCTGTGCCCACAGGCCGTGGTGACCGGGTCAAGGAAAGTGCTCATGCAGATGACGCAGCTCAGTTCCTTCTGGCAGGCCTGGGCCGCGACCCAGTCCATCGTGCCGAGGGGGCGCGGGTGCCTCACACCCCTGATCCTAGCCACTTGGGGGGTGGGGAGCTGAAGATCACTATCCCCAGCTACCCAGGGCAGGAGAATCCCGGAGAGGCTCCTATCTCCAGCTAAACACTCACAGGTCAGAAGCGGGGCTGCGCCTCAAGTGGCACAGCACGAGCCTTGAAAACAAGGGACTCAGGGACAGGGCCCGGGCCCTGAGGTCAAGCCCCACCACCGACCACAACAGACACGGACACGGACACGGACACGGAGAAGTCCACAGCAACAACCAGGCCAAACCGACAAACCCAAGAGCCAGAGGTAGTAAAAGAGTGGATACCTCCACACTGCTCCTCACCAATGGGATCCGAGCTCCAGACTCACTCTTCGTGGCTGATCACAGGGCCAAAGAGTCAGAGTGTGGGGCTGGGCCTCTATTTTATACTAACTCAGGAGGGGGCGGGGTATGGGACCTAGCTGGGAAAAGGGCTTGTACCTGAGCATTCCCTGGGGGGTAACCATTTGCATATCAATGGGGCTCTGAATGTACCCTCCCAGCAAACCCCACCTGGAACTTCCTCTTTCCTGCAAGCCCTCCCAAAAGTTCCCTCCCTCCCTCCCTCCCTCCCTCCCTCCCCTCTCCCTCCCTCCCTTACATGCCCAGGCCTCTCTGCTCCAGAATCCTCAACACCCAGAATGGCTCTCAGCTCAAGATCCTGAGACAGCACCGTGGAGAAGCGGCCTGACGGGAACTGGAAAGAGCCGTTGGGGTACCTCCAGATCAGGGACCTCTTGGCTACATTCCAAAAGCTCACACTTCCATTGTCGAGATCCAGAAGCACGCCAACACGGCCCAATGGCCGTTCCACGTAGTGAGGAAGCACCGGGGAGGTGGTGAAGAGGGTGTAGTGCGTGTTCCCCTTCACACACAAGAGGAGGAAAAGGTCCCCGGATTGGCTCATGGGCGCGTGGCTGCCTATGGCGGAATCCCTACAGACCCCCGCCGCCCAGGTGGCAGAGTCGTTGCCACTGAGCTCCCAGTAATGCTGCCAGAGCTGAAGACCCGGGAGCCAAAAGCGGTCGAATTGGCCCAGCCTTCCGAGTTCCAAAGCGCATCTGCGTGGTCTCCCCTCTGCCCGGCCGGCCTAAGCGGATCGTGCGTGGCTTTCTGGAAGGAAATGTCCACTCGGAACCGCTCCAGCCTCTCCATCAGCCCAGGGACTTGGGGAGCCCTGAGCTGCGGCATCAGGCGACGAGGCATGCAAGCCAACAGCGCCTCGCAGCTCTCCAGGGTGGATTCCGCCTCCCGGAGAAGGTCCCCCTCTGCCATCTGGTATGTCCTCATCAGCTCCTGATAGGTTTTCTCGCAGGTGACGCCCGTACCCGAAGCATTTGGGTTTCCGTGGCTCTGAGATGCAGTAAAATCACGCTCCCCTCGTGGAGGAGCGTCTCGGAATACCATCGCTCCTCCTCGGGGGAAGCCAGATGCAGCACGGCAAACACATCCGAGGCCATCCCTCGGTGCAGGTTCACGTAGGAGATCCACTGGTCGATGGTTCCCCTCTGCTCGGCGATCTCTGCCCGGTTCTCTTGCACTTCTCCCACACGGCACGCATTTGCTTGAGAATCGTCTCCCGCTGCTCTCGACCGCCCGTTCGACCGGGTGGTGTCGGTGGGCCTCGTGCTCGCGGGACCCGGAGCAGCGCCCACACAGCAGGTCCTTGTCCACCTCGCAGAAGTTCTGCCTGGGCTCCCCGTGCGTCCCGCACGTGCCTTCCTCCGAGCGCAGGAACCTCCTGAGGCCGGCCCTCCTGGCGATGGCGGCCAGGCCCTTCAGCACCACGTTGGTCACCAGGTCCCTCTGCTGGGCGGGCTCCCTGCAGATGGGGCAGCTGGCGGGGCCCTGGGTTGCTTCCCAGGCCAGGCAGAGACAGGGTCGGCAAAAGCTGTGCCCACAGGCCGTGGTGACCGGGTCAAGGAAAGTGCTCATGCAGATGACGCAGCTCAGTTCCTTCTGGCAGGCCTGGGCCGCGACCCAGTCCATCGTGCCGAGGGGGCGCGGGTGCCTCACACCCCTGATCCTAGCCACTTGGGGGGTGGGGAGCTGAAGATCACTATCCCCAGCTACCCAGGGCAGGAGAATCCCGGAGAGGCTCCTATCTCCAGCTAAACACTCACAGGTCAGAAGCGGGCTTGCGCCTCAAGTGGCACAGCACGAGCCTTGAAAACCAAGGACTCAGGGACAGGGCCCGGGCCCTGAGGTCAAGCCCCACCACCGACCACAACAGACACGGACACGGACACGGACACGGAGAAGTCCACAGCAACAACCAGGCCAAACCGACCAAACCCAAGAGCCAGAGGTAGTAAAAGAGTGGATACCTCCACACTGCTCCTCACCAATGGGATCCGAGCTCCAGACTCACTCTTCGTGGCTGATCACAGGGCCAAAGAGTCAGAGTCTGGGGCTGGGCCTCTATTTATACTAACTCAGGAAGGGGCGGGGTATGGGACCTAGCTGGGAAAAGGGCTTGTACCTGAGCATTCCCTGGGGGGTAACCATTTGCATATCAATGGGGCTTTGAATGTACCCTCCCAGCAAACCCCACCTGGAACTTCCTCTTTGCTGCAAGTCCTCCCAAAAGTTCCCTCCCTCCCTCCCTCCCTCCCTCCCTCCCTCCCTCCCTCATACCACGCCCAGGCCTCTCTGCTCCAGAATCCTCAACACCAGAATGGCTCTCAGCTCAAGATCCTGAGACAGCACCGTGAGAAGCGGCCCTGACGGGGAACTGGAAAGAGCCGTTGGGGTACCTCCAGATCAGGGACCTCTTGGCTACATTCCAAAAGCTCACACTTCCATTGTCGAGATCCAGAAGCACGCCAACACGGCCCAATGGCCGTTCCACGTAGTGAGGAAGCACCGGGGAGGTGGTGAAGAGGGTGTAGTGCGTGTTCCCCTTCACACACAAGAGGAGAAAAGGTCCCCGGATTGGCTCATGGGCGCGTGGCTGCCTATGGCGGAATCCCTACAGACCCCCGCCGCCCAGGTGGCAGAGTCGTTGCCACTGAGCTCCCAGTAATGCTGCCCAGAGCTGAAGACCCGGGAGCCAAAAGCGGTCGAATTGGCCCAGCCTTCCGAGTTCCAAAGCGCATCTGCGTGGTCTCCCCCTCTGCCCGCCGGCCTAAGCGGATCGTGCGTGGCTTTCTGGAAGGAAATGTCCACTCGGAACCGCTCCAGCCTCTCCATCAGCCCAGGGACTTGGGGAGCCCTGAGCTGCGGCATCAGGCGACGAGGCATGCAAGCCAACAGCGCCTCGCAGCTCTCCAGGGTGGATTCCGCCTCCCGGAGAAAGGTCCCCCCTCTGCCATCTGGTATGTCCTCATCAGCTCCTGATAGGTTTCTCGCAGGTGACGCCCGTACCGAAGCATTTGGGTTTCCGTGGCTCTGAGATGCAGTAAAATCACGCTCCCCTCGTGGAGGAGCGTCTCGGAATACCATCGCTCCTCCTCGGGGGAAGCCAGATGCAGCACGGCAAACACATCCGAGGCCATCCCTCGGTGCAGGTTCACGTAGGAGAATCCACTGGTCGATGGTTCCCCTCTGCTCGGCGATCTCTGCCCGGTTCTCTTGCACCTTCTCCCACACGGCACGCATTTGCTTGAGAATCGTCTCCCGCTGCTCCTCGACCGCCCGTTCGACCGGGTGGTGTCGGTGGGCCTCGTGCTCGCGGGACCCGGAGCAGCGCCCACACAGCAGGTCCTTGTCCACCTCGCAGAAGTCTGCCTGGGCTCCCGTGCGTCCCGCACGTGCCTTCCTCCGAGCGCAGGAACCTCCTGAGGCGGCCTCCTGGCGATGGCGGCCAGGCCCTTCAGCACACGTTGGTCACCAGGTCCCTCTGCTGGGCGGGCTCCCTGCAGATGGGGCAGCTGGCGGGGCCCTGGGTTGCTTCCCAGGCCAGGCAGAGACAGGGTCGGCAAAAGCTGTGCCCACAGGCCGTGGTGACCGGGTCAAGGAAAGTGCTCATGCAGATGACGCAGCTCAGTTCCTTCTGGCAGGCCTGGGCCGCGACCCAGTCCATCGTGCCGAGGGGGCGCGGGTGCCTCACACCCCTGATCCTAGCCACTTGGGGGGTGGGGAGCTGAAGATCACTATCCCCAGCTACCCAGGGCAGGAGAATCCCGGAGAGGCTCCTATCTCCAGCTAAACACTCACAGGTCAGAAGCGGGGCTGCGCCCTCAAGTGGCACAGCACGAGCCTTGAAAACCAAGGGACTCAGGGACAGGGCCCGGGCCCTGAGGTCAAGCCCCACCACCGACCACAACAGACACGGACACGGACACGGACACGGAGAAGTCCCACAGCAACAACCAGGCCAAACCGACCAAACCCAAGAGCCAGAGGTAGTAAAAGAGTGGATACCTCCACACTGCTCCTCACCAATGGGATCCGAGCTCCAGACTCACTCTTCGTGGCTGATCACAGGGCCAAAGAGTCAGAGTGTGGGGCTGGGCCTCTATTTATACTAACTCAGGAGGGGGCGGGGTATGGGACCTAGCTGGGAAAAGGGCTTGTACCTGAGCATTCCCTGGGGGGTAACCATTTGCATATCAATGGGGCTCTGAATGTACCCTCCCAGCAAACCCCACCTGGAACTTCCTCTTTCTGCAAGCCCTCCAAAAGTTCCCTCCCTCCCTCCCTCCCTCCCTCCCTCCCCTCTCCCTCCCTCCCTTACATGCCCAGGCCTCTCTGCTCCAGAATCCTCAACACCCAGAATGGCTCTCAGCTCAAGATCCTGAGACAGCACCGTGGAGAAGCGGCCTGACGGGGAACTGGAAAGAGCCGTTGGGGTACCTCCAGATCAGGGACCTCTTGGCTACATTCCAAAAGCTCACACTTCCATTGTCGAGATCCAGAAGCACGCCAACACGGCCCAAATGGCCGTTCCACGTAGTGAGGAAGCACCGGGGAGGTGGTGAAGAGGGTGTAGTGCGTGTTCCCCCTTCACACACAAGAGGAGGAAAAGGTCCCCGGATTGGCTCATGGGCGCGTGGCTGCCTATGGCGGAATCCCTACAGACCCCCGCCGCCCAGGTGGCAGAGTCGTTGCCACTGAGCTCCCAGTAATGCTGCCCAGAGCTGAAGACCCCGGGAGCCAAAAGCGGTCGAATTGGCCCAGCCTTCCGAGTTCCAAAGCGCATCTGCGTGGTCTCCCCTCTGCCCGGCCGGCCTAAGCGGATCGTGCGTGGCTTTCTGGAAGGAAATGTCCACTCGGAACCGCTCCAGCCTCTCCATCAGCCCAGGGACTTGGGGAGCCCTGAGCTGCGGCATCAGGCGACGAGGCATGCAAGCCAACAGCGCCTCGCAGCTCTCCAGGGTGGATTCCGCCTCCCGGAGAAGGTCCCCCTCTGCCATCTGGTATGTCCTCATCAGCTCCTGATAGGTTTCTCGCAGGTGACGCCCGTACCGAAGCATTTGGGTTTCCGTGGCTCTGAGATGCAGTAAAATCACGCTCCCCTCGTGGAGGAGCGTCTCGGAATACCATCGCTCCTCCTCGGGGAAGCCAGATGCAGCACGGCAAACACATCCGAGGCCATCCCTCGGTGCAGGTTCACGTAGGAGATCCACTGGTCGATGGTTCCCCTCTGCTCGGCGATCTCTGCCCGGTTCTCTTGCACCTTCTCCCACACGGCAACGCATTTGCTTGAGAATCGTCTCCCGCTGCTCCTCGGACCGCCGTTCGACCGGGTGGTGTCGGTGGGCCTCGTGCTCGCGGGACCCGGAGCAGCGCCCACACAGCAGGTCCTTGTCCACCTCGCAGAAGTTCTGCCTGGGCTCCCCGTGCGTCCCGCACGTGCCTTCCTCCGAGCGCAGGAACCTCCTGAGGCCGGCCCTCTGGCGATGGCGGCCAGGCCCTTCAGCACCACGTTGGTCACCAGGTCCCTCTGCTGGGCGGGCTCCCTGCAGATGGGGCAGCTGGCGGGGCCCTGGGTTGCTTCCCAGGCCAGGCAGAGACAGGGTCGGCAAAAGCTGTGCCCACAGGCCGTGGTGACCGGGTCAAGGAAAGTGCTCATGCAGATTGACGCAGCTCAGTTCCTTCTGGCAGGCCTGGGCCGCGACCCAGTCCATCGTGCCGAGGGGGCGCGGGTGCCTCACACCCCTGATCCTAGCCACTTGGGGGGTGGGGAGCTGAAGATCACTATCCCCAGCTACCCAGGGCAGGAAGAATCCCGGAGAGGCTCCTATCTCCAGCTAAACACTCACAGGTCAGAAGCGGGGCTGCGCCTCAAGCTGGCACAGCACGAGCCTTGAAAACCAAGGGACTCAGGGACAGGGCCCGGGCCCTGAGGTCAAGCCCACCACCGACCACAACAGACACGGACACGGACACGGACACGGAGAAGTCCACAGCAACAACCAGGCCAAACCGACCAAACCCAAGAGCCAGAGGTAGTAAAAGAGTGGATACCTCCACACTGCTCCTCACCAATGGGATCCGAGCTCCAGACTCACTCTTCGTGGCTGATCACAGGGCCAAAGAGTCAGAGTCTGGGGCTGGGCCTCTATTATACTAACTCAGGAAGGGGCGGGGTATGGGACCTAGCTGGGAAAAAGGGCTTGTACCTGAGCATTCCCTGGGGGGTAACCATTTGCATATCAATGGGGCTTTGAATGTACCCTCCCAGCAAACCCCACCTGGAACTTCCTCTTTGCTGCAAGTCCTCCCAAAAGTTCCCTCCCTCCCTCCCTCCCTCCCTCCCTCCCTCCCTCCCTCATACCACGCCCAGGCCTCTCTGCTCCAGAATCCTCAACACCCAGAATGGCTCTCAGCTCAAGATCCTGAGACAGCACCGTGGAGAAGCGGCCTGACGGGGAACTGGAAAGAGCCGTTGGGGTACCTCCAGATCAGGGACTCTTGGCTACATTCCAAAAGCTCACACTTCCATTGTCGAGATCCAGAAGCACGCCATCACGGCCCAATGGCCGTTCCACGTAGTGAGGAAGCACCGGGGAGGTGGTGAAGAGGGTGTAGTGCGTGTTCCCCTTCACACACAAGAGGAGGAAAAGGTCCCCGGATTGGCTCATGGGCGCTTGGCTGCCTATGGCGGAATCCCTACAGACCCCCGCCGCCCAGGTGGCAGAGTCGTTGCCACTGAGCTCCCAGTAATTGCTGCCCAGAGCTGAAGACCCGGGAGCCAAAAGCGGTCGAATTGGCCCAGCCTTCCGAGTTCCAAAAGCGCATCTGCGTGGTCTCCCCCTCTGCCCCGGCCGGCCTACAGCGGATCGTGCGTGGCTTTCTGGAAGGAAATGTCCACTCGGAACCGCTTCCAGCCTCTCCATCAGCCCAGGGACTTGGGGAGCCCTGAGCTGCGGGCATCAGGCGACGAGGCATGCAAGCCAACAGCGCCTCGCAGCTCTCCAGGGTGGATTCCGCCTCCCGGAGAAGGTCCCCCTTCTGCCATCTGGTATGTCCTCATCAGCTCCTGATAGGTTTCTCGCAGGTGACGCCCGTACCGAAGCATTTGGGTTTCCGTGGCTCTGAGATGCAGTAAAATCACGCTCCCTCGTGGAGGAGCGTCTCGGAATACCATCGCTCCTCCTCGGGGAAGCCAGTATGCAGCACGGCAAAACACATCCGAGGCCATCCCTCGGTGCAGGTTCACGTAGGAGATCCACTGGTCGATGGTTCCCCTCTGCTCGGCGATCTCTGCCCGGTTCTCTTGCACCTTCTCCCACACGGCACGCATTTGCTTGAGAATCGTCTCCCGCTGCTCCTCGACCGCCCCGTTCGACCGGGTGGTGTCGGTGGGCCTCGTGCTCGCGGGACCCGGAGCAGCGCCCACACAGCAGGTCCTTGTCCACCTCGCAGAAGTTCTGCCTGGGCTCCCGTGCGTCCCGCACGTGCCTTCTCCGAGCGCAGGAACCTCCTGAGGCCGGCCCTCCTGGCGATGGCGGCCAGGCCCTTCAGCACCACGTTGGTCACCAGGTCCCTCTGCTGGGCGGGCTCCCTGCAGATGGGCAGCTGGCGGGGCCCTGGTTGCTTCCCAGGCCAGGCAGAGACAGGGTCGGCAAAAGCTGTGCCCTCAGGCCGTGGTGACCGGGTCAAGGAAAGTGCTCATGCAGATGACGCAGCTCAGTTCCTTCTGGCAGGCCTGGGCCGCGACCCAGTCCATCGTGCCGAGGGGGCGCGGGTGCCTCACACCCCTGATCCTAGCCACTTGGGGGGTGGGGAGCTGAAGATCACTATCCCCAGCTACCCAGGGCAGGAGAATCCCGGAGAGGCTCCTATCTCCAGCTAAACACTCACAGGTCAGAAGCGGGGCTGCGCCTCAAGTGGCACAGCACGAGCCTTGAAAACCAAGGGACTCAGGGACAGGGCCCGGGCCCTGAGGTCAAGCCCCACCACCGACCACAACAGGACACCGGACACGGACACGGACACGGAGAAGTCCACAGCAACAACCAGGCCAAACCGACCAAACCCAAGAGCCAGAGGTAGTAAAAGAGTGGATACCTCCACACTGCTCCTCACCAATGGGATCCGAGCTCCAGACTCACTCTTCGTGGCTGATCACAGGGCCAAAGAGTCAGAGTGTGGGGCTGGGCCTCTATTTATACTAACTCAGGAGGGGGCGGGGTATGGGACCTAGCTGGGAAAAGGGCTTGTACCTGAGCATTCCCTGGGGGGTAACCATTTGCATATCAATGGGGCTCTGAATGTACCCTCCCAGCAAACCCCACCTGGAACTTCCTCTTTCCTGCAAGCCCTCCCAAAAGTTCCCTCCCTCCCTCCCTCCCTCCCTCCCTCCCCTCTCCCTCCCTCCCTTACATGCCCAGGCCTCTCTGCTCCAGAATCTCAACACCCAGAATGGCTCTCAGCTCAAGATCCTGAGGACAGCACCGTGGAGAAGCGGCCTGACGGGGAACTGGAAAGAGCCGTTGGGGTACCTCCAGATCAGGGACCTCTTGGCTACATTCCAAAAGCTCACACTTCCATTGTCGAGATCCAGAAGCACGCCAACACGGCCCAATGGCCGTTCCACGTAGTGAGGAAGCACCGGGGAGGTGGTGAAGAGGGTGTAGTGCGTGTTCCCCTTCACACACAAGAGGAGGAAAAGGTCCCCGGATTGGCTCATGGGCGCGTGGCTGCCTATGGCGGAATCCCTACAGACCCCCGCCGCCCAGGTGGCAGAGTCGTTGCCACTGAGCACCCAGTAATGCTGCCCAGAGCTGAAGACCCGGGAGCCAAAAGCGGTCGAATTGGCCCAGCCTTCCGAGTTCCAAAGCGCATCTGCGTGGTCTCCCCTCTGCCCGGCCGGCCTTAGCGGATCGTGCGTGGCTTTCTGGAAGGAAATGTCCACTCGGAACCGCTCCAGCCTCTCCATCAGCCCAGGGACTTGGGGAGCCCTGAGCTGCGGCATCAGGAGACGAGGCATGCAAGCCAACAGCGCCTCGCAGCTCTCCAGGGTGGATTCCGCCTCCCGGAGAAGGTCCCCCTCTGCCATCTGGTATGTCCCTCATCAGCTCCTGATAGGTTTCTCGCAGGTGACGCCCGTACCGAAGCATTTGGGTTTCCGTGGCTCTGAGATGCAGTAAAATCACGCTCCCCTCGTGGAGGAGCGTCTCGGAATACCATCGCTCCTCCTCGGGGGAAGCCAGATGCAGCACGGCAAACACATCCGAGGCCATCCCTCGGTGCAGGTTCACGTAGGAGATCCACTGGTCGATGGTTCCCCTCTGCTCGGCGATCTCTGCCACGGTTCTCTTGCACCTTCTCCCACACGGCACGCATTTGCTTGAGAATCGTCTCCCCGCTGCTCTCGACCGCCCGTTCGACCGGGTGGTGTCGGTGGGCCTCGTGCTCGCGGGACCCGGAGCAGCGCCCACACAGCAGGTCCTTGTCCACCTCGCAGAAGTTCTGCCTGGGCTCCCCGTGCGTCCCGCACGTGCCTTCCTCCGAGCGCAGGAACCTCCTGAGGCCGGCCCTCCTGGCGATGGCGGCCAGGCCCTTCAGCACCACGTTGGTCACCAGGTCCCTCTGCTTGGGCGGGCTCCCTGCAGATGGGGCAGCTGGCGGGGCCCTGGGTTGCTTCCCAGCCAGGCAGAGACAGGGTCGGCAAAAGCTGTGCCCACAGGCCGTGGTGACCGGGTCAAGGAAAGTGCTCATGCAGATGACGCAGCTCAGTTCCTTCTGGCAGGCCTGGGCCGCGACCCAGTCCATCGTGCCGAGGGGGCGCGGGTGCCTCACACCCCTGATCCTAGCCACTTGGGGGGTGGGGAGCTGAAGATCACTATCCCCAGCTACCCAGGGCAGGAGAATCCCGGAGAGGCTCCTATCTCAGCTAAACACTCACAGGTCAGAAGCGGGGCTGCGCCTCAAGTGGCACAGCACGAGCCTTGAAAACCAAGGGACTCAGGGACAGGGCCCGGGCCCTGAGGTCAAGCCCCACCACCGACCACAACAGACACGGACAACGGACAACGGACACGGGAGAAGTCCACAGCAACAACCAGGCCAAACCGACCAAACCCAAGAGCCAGAGGTAGTAAAAGAGTGGATACCTCCACACTGCTCCTCACCAATGGGATCCGAGCTCCAGACTCACTCTTCGTGGCTGATCACAGGGCCAAAGAGTCAGAGTCTGGGGCTGGGCCTCTATTTATACTAACTCAGGAAGGGGCGGGGTATGGGACCTAGCTGGGAAAAGGGCTTGTACCTGAGCATTTCCCTGGGGGGTAACCATTTGCATATCAATGGGGCTTTGAATGTACCCTCCCAGCAAACCCCACCTGGAACTTCCTCTTTGCTGCAAGTCCTCCCAAAAGTTCCCTCCCTCCCTCCCTCCCTCCCTCCCTCCCTCCCTCCCTCATACCACGCCCAGGCCTCTCTGCTCCAGAATCCTCAACACCCAGAATGGCTCTCAGCTCAAGATCCTGAGACAGCACCGTGGAGAAGCGGCCTGACGGGGAACTGGAAAGAGCCGTTGGGGTACCTCCAGATCAGGGGACCTCTTGGCTACATTCCAAAGCTCACACTTCCATTGTCGAGATCCAGAAGCACGCCAACACGGCCCAATGGCCGTTCACGTAGTGAGGAAGCACCGGGGAGGTGGTGAAGAGGGTGTAGTGCGTGTTGCCCCTTCACACACAAGAGGAGGAAAAGGTCCCCGGATTGGCTCATGGGCGCGTGGCTGGCCTATGGCGGAATCCCTACAGACCCCCGCCGCCCAGGTGGCAGAGTCGTTGCCACTGAGCTCCCAGTAATGCTGCCCAGAGCTGAAGACCCGGGAGCCAAAAGCGGTCGAATTGGCCCAGCCTTCCGAGTTCCAAAGCGCATCTGCGTGGTCTCCCCTCTGCCCGGCCGGCCTAAGCGGATCGTGCGTGGCTTTCTGGAAGGAAATGTCCACTCGGAACCGCTCCAGCCCTCTCCATCAAGCCCAGGGACTTGGGGAGCCCTGAGCTGCGGCATCAGGCGACGAGGCATGCAAGCCAACAGCGCCTCGCAGCTCTCCAGGGTGGATTCCGCCTCCCGGAGAAGGTCCCCCTAGCCATCTGGTATGTCCTCATCAGCTCCTGATAGGTTTCTCGCAGGTGACGCCCGTACCGAAGCATTTGGTTTCCGTGGCTCTGAGATGCAGTAAAATCACGCTCCCCTCGTGGAGGAGCGTCTCGGGAATACCATCGCTCCTCTCGGGGGAAGCCAGATGCAGCACGGCAAACACATCCGAGGCCATCCCTCGGTGCAGGTTCACCGTAGGAGATCCACTGGTCGATGGTTCCCCTCTGCTCGGCGATCTCTGGCCCGGTCTCTTGCACCTTCTCCCACACGGCACGCATTTGCTTGAGATCGTCTCCCGCTGCTCCTCGACCGCCCGTTCGACCGGGTGGTGTCGGTGGGCCTCGTGCTCGCGGGACCCGGAGCAGCGCCCACACAGCAGGTCCTTGTCCACCTCGCAGAAGTTCTGCCTGGGCTCCCCGTGCGTCCCGCACGTGCCTTCTCCGAGCGCAGGGAAACCTCCTGAGGCCGGCCCTCCTGGCGATGGCGGCCAGGCCCTTCAGCACCACGTTGGTCACCAGGTCCCTCTGCTGGGCGGGCTCCCTGCAGATGGGGCAGCTGGCGGGCCCTGGGTTGCTTCCCAGGCCAGGCAGAGGACAGGGTCCGGCAAAAGCTGTGCCCACAGGCCGAGGTGACCGGGTCAAGGAAAGTGCTCATGCAGATGACGCAGCTCAGTTCCTTCTGGCAGGCCTGGGCCGCGACCCAGTCCATCGTGCCGAGGGGGCGCGGGTGCCTCACACCCCTGATCCTAGCCACTTGGGGGGTGGGGAGCTGAAGATCACTATCCCCAGCTACCCAGGGCAGGAGAATCCCGGAGAGGCTCCTATCTCCAGCTAAACACTCACAAGGTCAGAAGCGGGGCTGCGCCTCAAGTGGCACAGCACGAGCCTTGAAAACCAAGGGACTCAGGGACAGGGCCCGGGCCCTGAGGTCAAGCCCCACCACCGACCCACAACAGACACGACGGACACGACACGGACCACGGAGAAGTCCACAGCAACAACCAGGCCAAACCGACCAAACCAAGAGCCAGAGGTAGTAAAAGAGTGGATACCTCCACACTGCTCCTCACCAATGGGGATCCGAGCTCCAGACTCACTCTTCGTGGCTGATCACAGGGCCAAAGAGTCAGAGTGTGGGGCTGGGCCTCTATTTATACTAACTCAGGAGGGGGCGGGGTAATGGGACCTAGCTGGGAAAAGGGCTTGTACCTGAGCATTCCCTGGGGGTAACCATTTGCATATCAATGGGGCTCTGAATGTACCCTCCCAGCAAACCCCACCTGGAACTTCCTCTTTCCTGCAAGCCCTCCCAAAAGTTCCCTCCCTCCCTCCCTCCCTCCCTCCCTCCCCTCCCTCCCTCCCTTACATGCCCAGGGCCTCTCTGCTCCAGAATCCTCAACACCCACCCAGAATGGCTCTCAGCTCAAGATCCTGAGACAGCACCGTGGAGAAGCGGCCTGACGGGGAACTGGAAAGAGCCGTTGGGGTACCTCCAGATCAGGGACCTCTTGGCTACATTCCAAAAGCTCACACTTCCATTGTCGAGATCCAGAAGCACGCCAACACGGCCCAATGGCCGTTCCACGTAGTGAGGAAGCACCGGGGAGGTGGTGAAGAGGGTGTAGTGCGTGTTCCCCTTCTCACACAAGAGGAGGAAAAGGTCCCCGGATTGGCTCATGGGCGCGTGGCTGCCTATGGCGGAATCCCTACAGACCCCCCGCCGCCCAGGTGGCAAGAGTCGTTGCCACTGAGCTCCCAGTAATGCTGCCCAGAGCTGAAGACCCGGAGCCAAATGCGGTCGAATTGGCCCAGCCTTCCGAGTTCCAAAGCGCATCTGCGTGGTCTCCCCTCTGCCCGGCCGGCCTAAGCGGATCGGTGCGTGGCTTTCTGGAAGGAAATGTCCACTCGGGAACCGCTCCAGCCTCTCCATCAGCCCAGGGACTTGGGGAGCCCTGAGCTGCGGCATCAGGCGACGAGGCATGCAAGCCAACAGCGCCTCGCAGCTCTCCAGGGTGGATTCCGCCTCCCGGAGAAGGTCCCCCTCTGCCATCTGGTATGTCCTCATCAGCTCCTGATAGGTTTCTCGCAGGTGACGCCCGTAC
>NW_025959697.1:0-43937 GCF_023159225.1 Perognathus longimembris pacificus
ACAAAAGCCAAGAAATGGAAACAATTCCAATGTCCCACTATAGATGATTGGATCCAAGGAAATGGTATCTCTATACAAGAGAATCCTACACAACGATTAGAAAACATTTGTAAAACAGTTTTCATTGGGACACAAGCCTGGAACATAGAATGGAGCATTGGCTGGCTGATATGTGTGTTAGAAATAAGTAACACAGACATGATGAAGAAAGCAAGACTCAGGTACCAATTCACGGGGAGACAAGGGACATGCTTGAGAGAAAGGTATCCAAAAGTGACACACAAACACTAATGTTTATGTACATAAATTCAGGTGGATAACTATATACTAGCCAATCTGCAAGGAATTGTTTAACAGTTAATAATACTAGAAGCTACAAGCATTAGAGACAAGATTGACAATAGACAGTTAAGGATAAAATTTTTTGTTTTGGAAAAAATAATGGAAAAGGAAGTTGGTTTGTACAAGAGGACAATGTGAAGGGAAAAAGGAAAAAAGTGAGTAAGGAAATAACAGCTGTGAGAAGAAATTTATGCACATTTTTCACTCACCTCAATACTCCCTCAACATTTCATTGATTCTTTATTAAAAATCTCTTCATCTATCCTTTGTATTCTTTATTGGTACAATGAAATTGTGCTTTGTGAGTAACTTAAACTCCTATTACCCTAGCACAAGCAATAACTGGAAGTAAATATTATCAGTTGATTCTGGAGAATTTTGAGGCTCTCTTTCTAATTCTGATCCATTAGATAGAGATAATGTGCCAAATTTGGTATACAACATCGAAGTTTTGAAACAATTGGAACATTTCCACATTAGTAATACAGAATCATGTGAATATTCATATACATTTTAGATAATAAGTTATGCCATATGATTTGATTGAATCTTGTTTTTCAAACCTACTGATAGTCGAGACACAAATCCTTCGTCAAACAGGGCTGGTGGTAAACAACTTCTTCTGTTTTCTGTTTTAGAATACTAAAATCAATTTGTAAGACATATATTTGAAATGAAGTTCAAAGACATGAACAACACATACACAGCTAATAAGGGAGAAAAGAACATGAAACAAACGAGAAAATGGAGAGTGTAATCCCAGTTCTCTGATTTACTATAAACCACATAATCACCACTAAACATACTTTCCCCTATGATTTTGTAAAAATAATATGTTTTATGAATGATCACCACTGAGGAAAAGCTGCCATAATAATGTTGGTACATAGTTTTGCGAATATAGTTAAACCTTTCAGAAATGTGAATGATTGTGAAACATTTTCCTGCATAGATATAAATGCTGATTTATTGGAGTTCTTCCTTCTTTAAGTACACAAGAATAATGAATGGATGGTTTATATGACACTCAAAATGACCTGGCCATAAGTAGTTGAAATTACGTCTACTTCCATAATAAATCTTCACTTGTATGTGTTATGAGCATCTTCTGTAACAAGAACAACACTGTATGAGGTGGACACGTAAAGTTCATCAAGATTTATATTCAGGTTAATGTAATTTTGCTTCTGAAAATCTATCCAAACTCATACCCAGAAAACCAATTATAAGCAGCAGTAGATTTCCTGAATCTTGTAAGTCTTCTATACGCTGTCTGAATTTGAAAGTGAGATAATCCCCAAATGTAGTTAAACTGTTAATGTGTTAATTCCCAATGATTAAATTTGGGCATGTCCTTTTATGTGACTCCATAGTAATTCAAATTTGGAAACCCAGGGTAAATATAATAGAATGTTTTAATTGTTCTTAATATAGTAGAGAAGAATCTTAACCGTTAACAGGTGAAAATTTGAGCACAAAAATCTTCCTTCAATTTTGTCTGCAAATAATTTGGAAATCATTATTTGGCTACTTTACATCACTTGCGCTAATGCATTCCTGTTGTGCCATTTCAGTAGACTTTTGAATTTCTATGTGAAATACTCTTATGTATGTTGGTGAAGTCTTTGGATTGACATGTTGGAATGGTGTTTCAATTTATTTCACTTCCACAGCAAAATAAAAAATGAAATTTCTCCAATACAATAGGGAAGCATACATGATTATGACAATTTAGTTGAAGACATAAACACCTAAGATTGGCTCAGAACATCTTGTTAGGATTTTGGAAAATATGGTTTCCAACACAAACTTGCCTGAAACAATGTGTTTATTGATGCAATTAGAATAAAAGGATTCCCACTAACATCAGGGCATTAGAATATTAATGTGTTTTTTTTTTTTTACTTTCATGCAATATTCTAAGCATATGTACACAGGAAAAACTGTAGACAATTGCCTGTAGACTTGAACTATTCAAACAGCAGTTGACATGCATATATTTATGAAATTTTATTATTGTACAGTGTCTTATAAATTTCCTGCACTAATTCTTAATAAGCAATATATCTGTTTGCTCACAAGAAAGCAATTCACTTTTTATTTCATATTTTAATATCAATACCCCAGAGATGCTGTTAGATGAAATACATGGATGTTTTGTCATAGAGCAAAACTCATGCAGTTATTTTCTGGTGTTTAAGTAATAAATACTTAAGGGAATACTATGTTTCAATGTTCCTATTACTCCTTTGGAGGGGACATAAAATATAATAGTTGATGCCGTAAAGAAATTTCATAGGGATGTAAATGCTTTCACCAAAAATGAGGCAGAATAAATTTTGAAATAGAATTTTCAATAATATTTTGTCTATATTAACTCTTCATTATACAAATATATGAGAGAAATGTAATAGAAATTTCATATGTAGTCTGCTGCCTTCAATTAAAACTGTAACACGATAAAAACTGTTTACATGTCAATTCAAAATCTTCTATATTCAAGAAATGGCATCCTTCCCACTCTATGGGGAAAACAAGTAGGTTCAGCACTTGTAAGGATGGTGATGAGAGAATACACACAATGGGCAGCAAATACTATGCATGAAATTTCATGTTCTTTGGGACCTCGGTATTTGTTTCTGAAGTGTTTTAAATAAGTGAGATCAGTATAACGAAATATGCTTTCATTACCCCCCCATTTCCGTATATTGGCTTGATATACATTCCTGTGCATGAATTGCTTCTTATATTGCTTATGGAGTAGACCATAAGGATGAAAGGGTCCCCACTATTCTGCTTCCAAGTAGAGTAAGCCTCTAAGAATATTGTTGCAATATATAATTTTTTATTGACCTAAAATGATCGAATGTCAGTGCAAGGGATTAAAAAATTAACTACAACAATAACTAAGAAATGTTAAAATCTGTTGCCACTAATGGATTCAGGCTTTGCTTCACAGGCCTATAGACAACAGAAATATAACTTCGAAAAACTATTACTACCTGCACAAGTATAACTATCAAATATTTTCCATGAAGATAATTGGCGCTGCCATTATCTGGGAATTATCTTGGAAATTGATATTTTTTCCTGTACTTTTGGGATGTGTTTTCTTGTGCCTAAAGCACTTTGGCACAAAACTGATAGACAAAAGAGATCCAATAAATGATAGATTCCTCGATTGCACCAAAAAATACTGAATTCATCCATGTTATAAAATACGAGATTTCTAATGCATTCTCCTATTTGACTGGCTCAGTTTACATTCAACTATTCCTTGTATTCATGCTTACTTTTAGGTGACACTCCACAATGTAAACATATTTGGCTTTCCTCTATCCTAATGATTATATTGCCCTTTAAATATAAAATTGTTTCCACACTATTGTTTCTCCTGAAATAATGTGGAGATTATTTATTTTAATCCTCACTTCAAACTACCATGTCCTCTCTTTAATACAATTAACATTTTAATTTGCTCTCAGACATCAACCACTACATAATAAACAAAATTTCATATATAGTTTCAATGATATATATGTATATATGATTATGTTTATTTACATAGGGACATGTACAATCAGTGGGTTTCCATTATTTGTGTATGTATATGTCCATGTATGTATATAACGACCTATGTGCTGCTATAATGTAGTGATTCTCATTTTCACAGTGTACCTTTGATAATTTAGGGAATCCATCCGTGAATTGTTAAGTAAACCCATGTATTCACATACACCTGATACAGTGTACAATTTACTACTGTCTTGAAAGAAGAAAGTGAAAGGTATTAAAAGAATCTGAAAATAAATAAGTGAAAACTCCTTTTCATTTAAAGCCGAATGTGTTTTCCATACTACTGCTCTCATACTAATGTTTCTAAGACCCTAAGATGTGTAATTTCTCATGTATAAATATTGATTTAAATTGGAGTGGAGCAATCTTATTGTTAAAGTCATTTCAAGCTCACAAGGATACTTGGTTTCTTGATCATTTCATATTGAAACTCTTTGAAAACACAACTTGAAACATTTTGAATTTTACTCAGTAAGGACAACTTGATTTTTGTCAATATTGACATGACCATTATGTGTTTCATTAGCCGGATCCACCCTTTTATCATCTGGGACCAGTTCTTTAAATATCCAGTCTAAATAATGCCAAAGATAAAGAAACAAAAAACTTCATTGGAATCTATCTTAGGAAGCTGATGGAATCATTACCACACCCAAAATTGATAGTGTCCATTGTTACACAAGTCATGGAGAGCTACGTTTAACAATTTCAGAAAGAAAACGTCCAATTTATATAAATAAATATGTGATGACTACAATCAGAAAGCTTTTATTTCCAATAACTCTTCATCGTGAACTATTTTCTTTGAGGGAATTAGGTTTTTATTGCAAGTCGCCTGATATGTTTTCTTCACAAATACTAAGTCAAAAATAAACAATTATATTTCTGTTGGCTCACATTAAATCAATGCAGGTTTTCCTCGATATGTTATTGTCAGTGCCAAGAGCCGTTGTTAACATCAAGGAAATACATGCATGCTTTGTAATATGTTAAAACTCATGCTGGTGTTTTCACAAGTGAAACTATTAATAGAAAAAATTTACTTTCAATGTTCATATTATTCCTGTAGTGTAATCAAACATTATGATGTTATATCTTACAGCCATTTCATAGGGAACTATATGCTTCCAACAAAAATGATGCAACCTAAACAAACCTTTCTCTTATTTTAGTAAGTTTGCATTATTCAGAGTTGAGAGAAAAATCTAATTGGACTTCCATCTTTATCTGCTATCTTCAATTTCATTGTAACACAATAAAAATAATTTCTATGTCCAGCCAAAAGCTTCTATATATTCACTGACTGAAGCATCCATGTTTACCCCACACCCAGAGGCCAGAAATTCGGATGAGATGAACTCGTTTGTTTTGGTCATTCTGACGGGCATCCAAATTAGGAGAATAACAGGGAAATACAGGGAATTTATAAATTGATTATATCAAGCAGTCTAAAGGAATAACAACTTCTTTGAAGGGAGAAATGATTAACCTTTTACGCTCTCATGCAAAATGTTTTCCTATTTCTTTAGAAAGAGTTTTTCAGCTTCTATTTGGAAATAAAAATCACACTGCGTCAGATATCCAGGTAGCCCAACATTCTTTCTTAATATGGTTTTCCATACTGAAATATTAGCCCCGGAAAGTTCTACTTTTGAGGGGGTCTTTGTGATTATGTTTCCCTAGATGTGTTGGTACACACCAATCCTTGAATTTTGACCATTGGAATAGAAAATTGTGACTTTTCTGGCATGGTTGAAGTCACACTAGTTGATCTTAATTTGAATCTTCCAGGTGTTTCAGCATGTTACACTTTTATCATCATCTCTCTCATCACTTCATAGTTAATAAGTCTTCCACCAATCCAACCTACTTTGTAATATTCAAATTTATAAAACTGCCACGGAATTGGTCACTTCTCTTCAAGTCTCTTGTTACAATAGCTGCAAATAAATTCATTGTGTTTAATAGCCATGTGAAACTAGTGGATGCAGATATTCGACATCCCATATCCCAGAAACGATTACCACACTTCCAATCCTTGAAGACAGGAGAAATTTTTTCCAAGGTATTCATCCTACTTCCATGAATTTTCCAAAACACAACAGAAATCTCAATTTCCCCAGTAGCGTTCCAAGAGATCTATCATTGCTCAGAATGAATATCCAGCCATAATCCAATGAAGAATCATAGATTTATTCCAGTGATGACACAGTATTTGAAGCAATTAACAAAAAAAATTAAAAAACACTTTCTATTCATTGCATTTTGAAATAATGCTTTGAACCAATGAATAAGGCACCAGAATAACTTGGGCTGAGAACAGAGGGGAAAATGGAGGCATAAAAAGGAAGAGTTTAGATATCAGTTCTAATTTGTCCATTTTGCATTCTGGCCAAACTTTACTCTATACTAAACTCATAGTTTTACATCAATTTCTGCATTATAAATACTCCACAATGAACGATATATATGTATATATATATATATATTTATTTATATATAAATATAAATATATATATTTATTTATATATATATACATATATATACATCTTACAAATATGTAGTATACATATATTATATGATAGATTATGTACATATATATATTAGTAACACAATAATTTCAAGTCAAGTGTATTTTAGTATATTCATTGGGATTTATCCCCTAGAATCATTATGTTACCTGGGAATTGAAGTGAATTATCTAAAACATTACAAAATTTAGATGAAAATCATTTCCCATTCTGGACATGCATTTATTAAGGCAAAGAATATAGGATGAAATTTCTAAGGATAAGAAAGTTGAAAAACTCTATGTAATATGGAAATAGAGACAGTTCTCTTTTGTAATTTAAAGCATTTCAAATGTTTTAGAAAATATTCCACAGTGTGTTTCAGGTATAGAAAATCATCTGTGAAACAGGTTTACCCAAGGACGTCACCCAATATGAATGTGTTTCTCTCAGTGACTATCTCTCATTTTCTCCTAGAATAATGGAATTATGACACAACGAATGGTGATGGATTACCACATTATCAAAATGGATATTTAGAGAAAAATTTGTTACTGCATTTTGGAATGATTAAGTCAATGTTTCTGTTTTAAACCTTATGGAGTATTCACCTAGAAAGCCAAAATTATAGCAATCCAATTTTCATTTCTCCTTGTTCTCATACTTCTATTGAGAAATGATTCCCCAGGATTTTGTGTTTTATTAAGACAGTAAAATCATCAAAGAATTTTGGGAAATATTTACATACTTCATAAATTTGAACTCACGTTGTTACCAAAGCGAACAAAATGCCTCTTGGGATAGCCAAAAATGTAATGTTTCTTGTACAATGATTTCCATTTAATATTTTAAGTACTATACTCAATAATGAAATGATATATTACATATATAAAACATTAAAGCTTTTTTCATAATTATGGTATCCATAGTGAAATTCTAGGTCTTCATGAGGAAGTAAAACAGAGGAGAGTAACCAAAGAATAACTGCTTTATGTGATAAAGGTAGTCCTACTGCAAACTCAGTAATCATATATTAGGTTGTGATGACTACAATTTCAGGTGTTGTTTTAAGGAACTCACCTAACAATTATCAGTATAATGCATTTGGAAACATCACAGCAACTGCTCTAAAAAGGGTAACCTCTTCTTAAAAGAAATGAAATCAGACTTTGCTGCACAAGCATATGGAAAACACAAACGTGTTACTAACAATATTATTACTACTTGCTCAAATATAACTACTAAATAATGTAGAGGAAGATTTTGGCGACATACCTTTCTGGGAACTATCTTGGAAAATGATCTCATATTTTATTTCGTAAAAGTAGGAGTGTTGAACTGGGGAATGTATATTGTATTAACGCAGCTTGGATGAAACCTGATTGACTTAAAGCACCAAATGTTTGCTAGTTGCCAGGATTAAAGCATAAAGTTTGAAATTCAGCATTTCAAATACTGGCAAGAATTCTAATGCAAGGTCTTATTTGACTGGTTCAGGTTTACTTTCAACTATTCTTTTTATTCATGCCTATGTTAATACGATATTCATCAATATAAACACATTGAGATTTCCTTCTCTTTATTACTGATATTGTCCTTTAAATAAATGTTTTAACAGTGTGTTTTATATTGAATGATTCTACAGCTTATTTCGTTTTTTCACTCTTCCAAACAACATGCCTTTCACGAATTTAATTATTTATTTTTGCATATACGCATCCAAACATCCATACTACATTTAGGTACACACACACACACACACACACACACACACACACACACGTACATGTGTATGTACACATATATATGTACCTGTATACAGAGAGATATATAAATAGTGATATACATACATATATATTCACATTCCTATCTAAATGTAATCAATGGGTCCATATGATATAATGTATGCAGATGTACATATATCAATATATATTATGATTTTTCACTTGTGCCCCTCATCTTGACTATGTTAGTTGGAATTATTACTACTCCCTATATTTTTATTGTTTATTTATCCAACATCAATTTCATTAATTTATGGAATCCTTCCAAGTATAATCCAGTAAATGAACAATTAATTCTCATTCTAGAACTGTAAAATTTACTTCTGTGGTGATGCAAAAGATGAAACGTAGCACGCGATTATTCAGATAAGTAATTGAAAATTCCTTTCCATTGTTTAGCTAAATGTCTTTTGCATGCTACTAGTTGCATTTCCCAAGTGTTTCTGAGATGTAAATGATCACCTATAAGTTTAAATATAAAATGGAAACCAACTCACAGATTTCTTTTAAATTAATCTTAGGCTAGTAAGAAATTTGTTTTCACGAATTTCATGTTGAAATTCTTTCTGTCTTTCAAGAGTACATATTCAGAATTTTACTCACTGAGAAAATGTTGATTTTGTCAGTATTCGCATATGCATTTTCTGTTTCATTAGCCTGATAAACTGAAAATGAAAACCTTTCATCATCTGGAACCAGTTTGTCTCAAACATGAAGGAAGTGTAGTAAAGAATACTTCCTAAATTACTTGAGAGCATTCTATACTGATGTGCTGTGTATTCTTTTAAACATCTTCCAAAACAGGGATCTCAATTAATACAATGGATTCTTGAATGTATTGTGAGTAACCTCTGAATCAGTGCTCTTGCCTTTAATTATCAAGTTTCACATTTTTTTGTCACATTTATCAAACTGGAAGGACTATTATCCAATTCACAGAATAATAAAAAATTATATAATTACTTAAGAAAAGAAGACATTTGAGACTCTCTTAATTAAATAAAACCCAGCTTAATTTCTTGCAATTGGAGAAAAAAAACAAACACCATTTCCTAGGTACAGAGAGGTTCTGATTTGTTTCCAGTAGATACAAGAATGAAGAACATGCTGTTCAGATTTTTTTCCCTTGTACCTCTGTATTCAATGATGTCCTCACTTTGATGATAATGATACTTTATTGGTCCACCCTTCGACACATTTCCTTGAATATTTGCAGAGAATATTTTTAAGTAATCAGAGTGTGTGGAGACTTAGAAATAAATGTCTTTTGTGATTGCAGATAAGAGTACACGTGTGCAAGAGGAATTTTAGTTTTCAGTGATCATTATAAATTTCATATTGCATTCAGTTAATCTTTGCAGATACACTATCCATTGCATATTACAATAGGCTATATACTTGGTTATCCACTTTCCCAAAGAACAGCCAGTATTTTTACAGATTGAAGTTCTAAACGATTCTGAAAATTTCAGTTTTGTTCTTTTAGACAAACACTAATTGCATTGTGAATTCAATTTATATAGAAATATACCTCCATAAAATAATTGTCTCCTTCGGTGGACAAATTACATAAAGAACTTTGGTTGAGGACTCATGCTTCACTGTAATCTGTTTCAATGTTACAAGTGTAATGTTCAAATTGATATTTCATGAAGTTAAAAATGCTTTTCCTCATATGTACGTGATTAGGGTACAGGATGGAAGACATAATACTGGCAGTTGTGTAGTGGAAGTCATCACAGGTTCAAGCGGCAGGTGAGGAGATATCAGGAGATTACCATCAATGGGAAAAAGATCACGTGAATGTAAGTACAAATGTCTCCAGTGCAAGATATCATAATAGCAGGTAGTCAGATGTGGTATTCCAATTTCAATCCAGAAGTATGATAGGATTTAAGAGATTTACAAAATGGCTAATGTACTCAGATCATGAACTGAACATGACATAAATTATTCATATCCCAATAATGCCAAATAGAGACAACAAGCCTGGTCCCTTCCTTTTGAAAACACCTTTATGGAAAACTGTGGATTTTAGTCTCTTTGCAGAATTTGCTTTCCTTGTTGAGATTGGGGGAATTCTCTTTGCCTCTTTTCTTTTTCAGTACGTAGGTGACTATATACTTTGTTCCGATTAGAGATTTTCAAAACTATCCAACAAAACCACACATATTCTAATTCCTCAGTCCCCATGTGGCTTTTTCAGATATTCTTTTGGAATAAGCATAGAACTAATGTAATACCTCAGTTCCACAGAGTTAGGAAGAAAATCACCTCTAGTCAGCTGGACTTGTAAAACCCCTCATGTCCTTACCATTGTACTATGAAGCATTCACTTTTATACCGTTTTCTTTTGGTTCATACAGGGCACATTTGGAAAAAAGTAACTACAACCAATTAATACTTATTTCAATATACGATGGTAAATCCCAACATTCGGAAAGGTACTGTTCTGTATCTCACAAATTTTTTAATACATTTGAAATGAAACCACCTGGAGTTTTAAATTTTCTTTGAAGAAAATCGAGGTGATTCCTGAAGAATGTCACTTACCAGCTAACTCTGATGCATGTGATTAGATATATGTGGTACGTGGTCTAGGAAATTTTAATTAATTTGTAAATTTTCATGCTTTATTATGTAGCTCAAACAGTTCTTAATGAATCTGCCAAAATTCTCCATATTAGACAAGTCTCACCTGAAAAATATGTGACAGGAAATGTGACATCAATTAAATTTTGTTGATTTCATTTGATGTAAATATGACATAAAGTTGGGTTAGAGGGATTCAGTCTATCCAGATGACTGACCACTTTCTGGGAGAATATTTTATTGCATAATTTCATTATCATTTTACATCACTGTGAATGCATGGCAACAATTTGATGCAAAATACCATTAATAAGGATTTGTACAGGTAAGGGGAAAGTATAATATTCGTAGAATTTGAATTTTTTCACCAATTCTTATTTTAAAAATATATCTTCCGGGCTGGGAATATGACCTAGTGGCAAGAGTGCTTGCCTTCTACACATGTAGCTCTGGGTTCTATTCCCCAGCACCACATATATGGAAAATGGCCAAAAGGGGGCGCTGTGGCTCAGGTGACAGACTGCTAACCTTGAGCGGGAAGAAGCCAGGGATGGTGCTCAGGCCTTGAGTCCAAGGCCCAGGAATGGCCAAAAAAAAATTTTTTTTAAATATATATCTTCCAATGATATTGGAAAAAATTATACTAAGTAAAGTTAGCCAGACCCAAAGAAGCATGGACTCTATTGTCTCCCTCATAGGGAATAATTAGCACAGGTTTAGGCTAGTAACAGCAAAGGATCACAAAAGCCCAATAGCTATACATTATGAACACATAAGATGTTGCTAATTGAAATGAACGCTATGTTCTGGAAACGAATATTATATCACTGTTTGAATAACTTTCAACATGCCATGTGAAACTGTAGCTTCTATTGTTGATAATCTTCTTGTATCCCCTTCCTTTGTTTGTACATGAACTATACTGTATCTTATCTGAGTACATTGGAAACTTTGTATACTGTATTAGAACTAGGAAAGTGATAGGGAATACAAACCTTGAGAGACACGGGACAAAAAGAAGAAAAAACTACAAATGTAATACTTGTAAAACTGTTTGGTATAAATCAACTGGACAACGTATGAGGGGAGAGAAAAAGGGGGAGGGCGAGGGGAGAATGAGGGATGAGGTAAACAAACAGTACAAGAAAAGTATCCAATGCCTTACAAATGAAACTGTAACCTCTCTGTACATCAGTTTGACAATAAAAATTTAAAAAACTTCACCACAAATACAAAAAATACATAAAATTTGTAAACTCAATTGCTATGAAAAACTATTTACTTACAATAATGTGGTGACTTTTGTGTCAGCATAGAACAGACACGGGGACTTCAGGGAAGATGGATGCGGAGCAGCAGAGCCCTAGCTGAGCTCCCTCCGACATCACATTTTTCTCAGCCCATAGAAACTTTTACTCCTAGAAAGAAAGCCAGAGTAAGTTCTAACACTATAGGGATTCTGGCCAGGAAGGAAAAATTGACTTTGCTCGTCTAATAATACAGATTTGAGGTCCGTGTGGCATCCCGCTGCTGCGCCAGTGCCGGCGCCAGCACCGTGCCTGGCACAGTGACCGGCACTCCACAGTGCTGAAGCAAACAGCATAGACCAGGTAGAAATCCTCCAGATGGCGGCTGAGCACAGATGACCTGAAATCCCAGAGAAAGCATGAGTACCCCAGGAAAAATATTCTCACTTGTGCCCACAGAGGAGCTTCTGGAAGGCATCCCTTTTCCTAAAGCCATAGAAAAGCGCCATTTTTGACCCTGGTAAAGGGTCACACCAGATTGGATCTAAAGCAGGCCTGGGGAAAGTGAGGTCAAAGTAGCCATCTTTGAAATGGGCAAGAGAGTCTGACCAGTGAGAGCCAGCTCTGCCCAAGAGAACGCCACCTGCCAGGAGGTAGGTGTGTCTTGGGCCATGGCTTAGCCAGAGGTGCCCTGCCCTGCCTGCCAGAATTTTTAAATTTAAAGCAAAAGCAGCAAGAAGCTACCAGTGGCAAGGAAGCACCAGATGGGGGAACAAATAGTTCCTGAGACAAATAAATGATCCCGTCACAGAGGAAGCCCAATTCCCAGCCTGAATGAGAGCTGAATTCCATAGCCAGCTCCACCAGGTGGCCGCCTTGCCCAGGAGGGAGGAAACTTCCCAAGGCAAGCAACGCTCAGCCGGGTAAACCAGGTCAGAGGCGCCCTGTCCTGCTGAGTCCACAGCCTATACAAAGCCAGGCATTAAAGGCCCCAGGCCCACAGCAGACAGAGGAGCCACAGTTCCCCAAAACTGCTCACGTTCCCATCTACAGAGGACGCCCAAGGCCTACCTGCAAGCTGTGTAAACTACAGAGAGCCAGGATTGCACCAACAAAGGAGAAGGGTCAGAACAGATCCACCCTCTCTTAACTGAAATCAAGTCAAACCAGCCAATCAGGGAAAATACACTGCAGACCAGACTCAAGGAACCAGAGACTGGGGAAGGACTACCCAAACAAGCCAGACTCCATTATTTTATATTCTCAAACATTTTGTAAACTTTAAAAAAAAAGTTTTTTTTTAAATTTTTTCACTTCTGAAACATCGTTGATTTTTTCTTTTCATTTTTACCTGTTTGTTTTATCAAGTTTTTTGTGCTATTATTTTGGTTGTTTGTTTTTCTGGTTCTTTTTCTTTTTTCTTTTTAAAATAATTTTTCTCTGTTTTATGCATCTGTCTTCCAGTATTTTTACTTCATTTCTCTCTTTGCATTCTATTTCTTTAAAAATTACTTTCCTATGAATACCACCTCCACTCTTTCTGCTAACACTCAATTGTCTATCATTTTACCCTTGTTCTTTCTACTGATTCTACTCTTCACATTTCCACGTCACTGAAACTAAACAAAAATCACCCTCCCGGGCTGGGGATATAGCCTAGTGGCAAGAGTGCCTGCCTCGGATACACGAGGCCCTAGGTTCGATTCCCCAGCACCACATATACAGAAAACGGCCAGAAGCGGCGCTGTGGCTCAAGTGGTGGAGTGCTAGCCTTGAGCGGGAAGAAGCCAGGGACAGTGCTCAGGCCCTGAGTCCAAGGCCCAGGACTGCCCCCCCCCAAAAAAAAAATCACCCTCCCCCCCAATATGTTTTACTCTATTCTCTTTACTACCTCTAACTTACACTCCTGACTTACTGCCTGGACTTCCAGGTTCAATTGACTCCTGGTTATTGGATAGAGGTTATCCCTGCTTAATCACAGTGAAACAAAGGGATTCATAGAGAATAGCAGTCCTAAAAGAACTTAATATAAGAACAAGAATTGCTTATAGGGTTGTAACAGTAAATAAGTAACTACTGAATACAGTGCCCAGGATCGGTTGTTATACTGAAATTGTAATCTTTAGGAACACCAAATCTAATTTTATAAACAGGTATACAAGGGGGCTGGGGATATGGCCTAGTGACAAGAGTGCCTGCTTCATATACATGAGGCCCTGGGTTTGATTCCCAGCACCACATATACAGAAAATGGCCAGAAGGGGCACTGTGGCTCAAGTGCTAGCCTTGAGCGGGAAGAAGCCAGGGACAGTGCTCAGGCCCTGAGTCCAGTCCCCAGGACTGGCCAAAAAAAAAAAAAAAAAAAAACAAACCAGGTATACAAGGTATCTGTATATAATTGTGAACTTGTAAGATTTACACAAGAGTGCTTGGTAAGGGCTGCTTTGGGTCTTAACAGTGCTCACAGGTGCTGGTAGAATGGCATTCCAATCCAAATGTGCAGAAGGAACACAAGAAAAATGGCAAACATGGCAACAGTGTACTCTACAACAGAATAGTAGTGGCAAGTAGCCACAGTGTTCATAATGATGAAAAAAAGATTTAAAAAATAAGAGTTAATATACCATAAATCTGGAGCTAAGGAAGGTACCAAGTAAGAAGGAAAGTTGGGGAAGGAGAGAAAAGAGAGGAGAGCAATGAATGATATAAAGAAAAGGGATGGAGTGATTAAGCACAGGAAGACAAGAAGAGAGGAAGGAAGACTGGAGGGAAGGTAGCAAGGAGGGAAGGAATGCAGGCAGGAAAGGAGGCAGGGAGAGCTGGATTGTGGTTTGTATCCACAGTGTTTGGGATTGAATTAAAGGTAGAAGAATGGAGAAAGAAGGATCAGAATGGAATCCTGGGGAAGGAGAGAGAGACAAATGGAGATAAGGAGGAAGAAAAGTAATCAGGAAAGAATGACAGCAGAAAGGAAGGAAGGATGAGAGCAAGGGAGACTGTGTGGGAGATAGAAGTAAGGAACCGTGAAAGCAGTGAGCGGTATGATGAAAAACAAACGATATTTCATGGGAAGCAAGGAAATTCATAAAAATACATTGTACATTTATAAAGCTGTGCTTTCATTGGACACTACTTAGTACATTCATATCAGATATTCAGTATTATTTACTTGACATAAAAAGCTTTAGTGTCACTTCAAATAGGGAAAAATGAAACAGTTTGTACTATAGAAAATATTATTCATCCGCTGCACAGGGTCATGAGATTTCTAAGTGAACTTCTAAGGAAGGCTCAACATTATTCTTCTATGGAATGCAAGACTCGCATTGACAAGTAGACTGCCAGAGTGACAGAAAGAACACTGTTCCCTGAAACATCTCATGGGGATGCTCCACTCTGGATATTTCTATCCTCCAGATGACTCCCTGATGAGGCCATGTGGCAGTGCCTTCAAGGAACACAGATGACTTGTTGATATTAGGAAGAGTTAGAGACAACCAAAGTCTGTCAAATAGACAGTAAGAAACTACAAAACCAAGAGACAAGTGTAATGACAGAATGCCTACCGAGACAAAACCTGACCCACGAGGTCCCAAAAGAAGGGATGACATCTTGCCACTTTTTTCAAGCAGGAGTGTAAACTTGCATCCAAGTCACCATGTCACCTACCCAGCACTCACTGATCTGTGTAGGTCAGTGCATGAAACACAAACCACACACCACTAGAGGATTTGTCAAAAGACTTATGCAAAAGTTGACCCGGGGAAAACTCTGGGTCACGGGGTCCTCATCACAGTCTTGGGGGTTGTTCACTAAATTCCCAAAGCCAGCCTAAAATAAAGTGACTCTAGTAAGAATTTTCTCTTCTCTTTTAAGGGAAATGATTTACATGGCATGTCTCAAGTTCGGTAAAGTTGGTCATTTACATGAAATTGTAGAAAATATGTCTGTGACTACCAAAAGTCAGGGACAGAAGAAATAAAACACAAAGTGACTTTATATATTGTAAAAATTCAATGTGTACCAAGTTACAAAAAAGTCACACATATTTTTTATTCCAATAGTGGGTTTGTAAAATATTCTCGACCAGTGCAGGGAACCACAAGACAGGCACATCAAAGACCCAGAATGGCTACAAATCAAAGGAAGGTTGGACAAATGTGACTGCAGCAAACTGCAGAGCTTCTGCACGGTAAAGGTCATAGCTCGCAAGATAAACAGAAAGCCCACAGACTGGGAGAAGATCTTTACCGGACATTCAACAGACAAAGGCCTCATCTCTAAAATATATGCAGAACTAAAAAAATTGCCTTTTCCAAAACAAAACAACAAAGAACCAATAGCCCCCTCATCAAGTGGGCTAAAGACTTACAAAGAGACTTCTCTGATGAGGAAATGAGAATGGCCAAGAGACATATGAAAAAATGCTCTACATCACTGGCCATAAAAGAAATGCAAATCAAAACAACATTGAGATTCCATCTCACCCCAGTAAGAATGTCATATATCACGATAACTAGTCATAACAATTGTTGGAGGGGATGTGGCCAAAAGGGAACCCTACTTCATTGTTGGTGGGAATGTAAAATGGCTCAGCCACTCTGGCAAGCAGTATGGAGATTCCTCAGAAGGCTAAAAATAGAACTCCCCTATGACCCAGCAGCCCCACTTTTGGGTATCTATCCCAAAGACCACAAACAAAATCACAGTAATGTTCATTGCAGCACAATTTGTCATAGCGACAATCTGGAACCAGCCCAGATGTCCCTCAGTCGACGAATGGATCAGGAAAATGTGGTACATATACACAATGGAATTTTATGCCTCTATCAGAAGGAATGACATTGTCTCATTTGTAAGGAAATGGAAGGACTTGGAAAAAATTATACTAAGTGAAGTGAGCCAGACCCAAAGAAACCTGGACTCTATGGTCTCCCTTATTGGGAATAATTAGTACAGGTTTAGGCAAGTCATAGCAGAGCATCACAAGGCCCAATAGCTATACCCTTATGAACACATAAGATGATGATAAGTGAAATGAACTGTATGTTATGGAAACAGTTGTAACTACTTTCAACGTCCTATGTGTATCTGTAGCTTCTATTATTGATGATGTTCTTGTATCACCTTCCTGTGGTTGTACATACACTATCTCTGTAATCTTATCTGAGTATATTGGAAACCGTGTATACTGGTATTGGAAGTAGGAAATTGAATGGGAATACCAAATTTGAGAGACACAGGGTAAAAAAAAGACAAACAACTACAAAAAGCAATACTTGCAAAACTGTTTGGTGTAAGTGAACTGAACACCTACGGGGGGAAGGGAAAGGGGCAAGAGAGAGGGGGGAATGAGGGACAAGGTAACAAACTGTACAAGAAATGTATCCAGTGCCTAACTTATGAAACTGTAACCTTTCTGTACATCAGTTTGACAAAAAATTTTTGAAAAAATATTATATGGAACTCTATTTCTTTGTCTTGTAATGGTGGGTAATGGACACCCAATAGTGTTTACACCAATGTTGGGATAAAGAAATGCCAACTGTGACTCATTTAATGTCATCTGCTTTTCCCTCCAGACCTCCCAATTTGTTTCATTTTGCAATCATATAATTGCAGCAAGTGATACTCTTAGAGTACATTATCAAAGATGGAACCATATGTGGTTTATATGTACAAATGGGCTGAGAAGCTGTATCTCCTATTTTATGTTTAAAAGCAAAACTCCATTATGATTTCTGTTGTTAATTCTTCCTGAAGTGAACTGGTTTGATGGGGATGACTTAAGAACCCTCTCATTCACTCCATCTTGAGTATTGCAATGTAAAATCTATGTAACAGTATGACTAGGCACGGGTTTTGTTTGATCCAATTATGTTGGAATTTACGCATACTGAATGGATACTTCAAAGGAGAAGATAGTCTTCTGTTGTAGACATTTAGTTTGGGCTCCTACAAACATCTTTCTCAACAACCGCTTGCGAGCTATGAAGACACCATATTTAAAATCATCCCAAGGTACAGAAGAGGCTGAATCTCTTCTTCCTTTACAAGGGGACCTATATGTGCAGTGGAAAAGTTGTTGATTCAGGAAATCAATTTGGAGATCATAAGAGTTCATGGTTGAAAAACATGGAGCTAAAATGAAAAAGGAAGTCTCAAGGGAAGGGTTCCTTGATTGGTTTAGTCTCCAAACATAATTGTACACACCTTGGTACTGGTGATCGCCTTGCACTGTTAATGTTGGGACGTACATAATACATTATATTACTGGATCCATTCAATGAATATTAGCTTGGCCAAATTCCTCTTGGTCAGACAAGATTGTATACACAGTTGCCCCACAAACTAGTGGAAGAAAAAAGTCAATAATTTGATTCCTGTATAAATACTAGTAAAGAGACAGTTTATGCTAAAATCATGGGCCAATGCATAAAAATGCAAATATCTGCAAAAGCAAAATTTACAAAAACATTTGTGTAAACCAATACTACAACTTATATGGGGCACGAGACAAGGGAGTTGGAAGTGGGGGGTGACGGAGGAGGTAACATGATGAACTAGAAATATATTACTGACTTCCATATGAACTTCTAATCCTTCGGTACATAACTCTGACAATAAAGGAAAAAATAAAATGAACAAAAAAGAGGAAGTAGTTTGGCATGAAGTAGGTTATGGTCCTAATCTGACTCCGTTAGAATTAATGCTTTGACCGGATTAGATTCAGTCGAACAGAGAAACTGTACAGGGACTTGATGAGCATCACCCAACCCACAAGCTTATGCAGCTGTTTGGGAAGAGTTGAGAAAATTAAAAAAGATCTCAACCCATTGGGATAGATATTAAGGAAGACTCAGATGGCTGAGACACTGATGAAAAGTTATGTAATGAACCTACTAAAGGCAGATTGACCCATGTGGAGAAAATTTTGGTATCAATTATAGCCCTATTTTCACAACATCATCCAAATCAGTAAACTCCTGTAAAGGTAGAGAATTGTGGGCCCTGCCCAGAATCCTGGCGGACTTTGATGCTTTCCCACCCCAACTTATGCCTGATAGGGTCTCACAGCTACTACCATCTCAGCCTGTGCTGTTAAAGGTGCCTGGTCCCCCTACCCGTAAGCGTGGCACACTTCCTTGGCTCAGGCTCAAGAAGGGAGGACATTTCTGGTTTTCCTTTATTCCCTGATAGGCAGGATGAAGGTAACAAAAGAGTTCATCAGGCTTTGACATTTAAAACAAATAAGAGATCTAAACAAGAGATCAAATGGGAGGATGAAGGTAACAAAAGTGTTCATCAGGCTTTGACATTTAAACAAATAAGAGATCTAAAGTATTCTCGTGTTCAATATGGCCCTACAGTGACGTTCACTCAAGTTATTCTTATTTATTTATTTATTTATTCATTGGCCAATCCTGGGTCTTCAACTCAGGGCCTGAGCACTGTCCCTGGCTTCTTTTTGCTCTAGGCTAGCACTCTGCTACTTGAGCCACAGCGCCACTTCTGGCCATTTTCTATATATGTGGTGCTGTGGTATAGAACCCAGGGCTTCATATATATGAGGCAAGCACTCTTGCCACTAGGCCATATTCCCGGCATACTCAAGTCATTCTTGAAACCTTGGCTACTAAAACTTTATGCCCAAATTACCAAGCAGCTATCAGGCCTTCTAAGAAAAAAGGAGGAATAAATGACTATATTCGGCTTTGTGCAGACATGGGGCCATCCCTTGTGCAGGGCCTCACGCTGGCTGCAATGCTCCAAGGGCAGACTTTGACAGAGTTCGGTCACAGAGTCCTGTATGGGGAGAAGGCGACAGGGACATCTATGTACTGCTGGGATTCCCAGCATCTGTTTGTCCTGCAGACAAATGGACGACTTAATGGCTCACTGACCTAATCAGAAAAGGAGAGCTATTACTGAAATTTATCCCTGTTGTAAAAATGGGAAGCAATTGTGTTACAAATTGCTGAGCTACTTTGAATGACTCTGGTCGCCAGATTTCAATAAACTGGCAGAGGAGCCATCTCCTCGCCCCACAGAAAAAATTTGGGGCGGCTCCTTGCTTCCCCTGAACTCAAGCCTATCCCCAAACCACCTGCAGCAACAATCAGTTTCAAGTCTCCTCTGAGCAACAATAGGAATTGCAGGACTGGATCTCGGTTCCTTTACCTGCACAGCACTGACTTCAGAAATGGGATTTCAGGCCCTTCCTACGTGAGTTCTTAGCCCCCTTCCAAGGGAATCGGTTGGCTTATTGTATGGTCGCAGCAGCTCTGCACTGAGGGGCATATGTATTCTTCCAGGAGTGATAGATCAGGATTCTAATGGAGAAATAAAAATCACGGCTTCAGTGCCTGCTAGTTTTATCTCTATCCCGGCAGCTCACTCTGGTTCCTTTCATTTTTGTCGGTGCCTCAGCTAACACAAACTCTAGGGGCGAAAGTAGTTTTTGGTCTTCTGACAATTTTTGGGTTCAAATCATAAAATGGGAAAGGCCCGGGAATGGCTTCTTGTCATATTTCCAGACATCAATATGTAGAGACTACCTCTTGGGCTGTAAAAACCCAATCTTCTCATGTCATTTCCATCCATTTATCTAAGTGGTTAGCAACATTGCCCATTGACCGCTGGTTGAATTATAGGTCTATGGAATATATAATAAGTTATATTCAAATGCAAATGACACATTAGCTGGGCAACAAATGAGCCAATTCCTCCAGTACTGGTACCTAATAAAAAGAGATCAAAATACAAACGTGCTTAAATCTCAAAGTGCCCTTGGAGTATTCCAAACGATATGAAACTTTGGCAAGAAATGGGTGAACGATTGGCAATTTTCCTATTTCCATCCATTCCCTTCTAGGTTCCTTAGTTACTTCTAGCTTCATATAGCTGGCCTCTACACACATGCATGTCTACCATAATGGTGATCAAGTTGTCCTCATCCTGGTTGTGGTGGGTAACCTATTTTAATCAGGAAGTGCAAAATGAACAAAATATATCTTAGACATAAGTATGTCCATTTTGCCAAATGGCAAAAGCGTGTCACACAACAGAATAGTAGTAGCAAGTAGCCACAGTGTTCATTATGATGAGAAAAAAAAAGGATAAAAATAAGATAAAAGGTAAAGTACCATAAATCAAGAGGTAAGTAAAGTAAAAATAAGAAGGAAAGTTATAGAAAGTAAGAAAGAGAGGCAAGGAATGAATGATATACAAAAAAGGGACGGGGTGTTGGAGCCAAGGAAAACAGTAGGGAAGGTACAAGGAGGGAAGGTATGCAGACAGGTAAGGAGACAGGGAGAAATGGATTGTGGTTTGTATCGACAGTGGGTGATTCCGAGTTAATGGTGGAAATATGGAGGAAGAGGATTTGAACATAATCTTGCAGAAGGAGAGTGATGAAGGGAGATAAGGAAGGAAGAAAAGGTAGCAGGAAGGAATGATAGCAGAAAGGAAGGAAAGATGAGAGCAAGGGAGCCTACGTTGGAGGTAGAAGTAAGGATATATGAAAGCATTGAGAGGTCAGATGAAAAAGAGAGGATATTCGGTGGGAAGCAAGGAAATTCATAAAAATACATAGTACATTTATAAAAATGTGCTTCTATTTGGACACTAATTAGTACACTGATATCAGATATTCAATATCATTGATCTGACAAACAATGCTGTAGTGTCATTTCAAATAGGGAAAAAAATGAAACTCAGTTTGTACTATAGAAAATATTATTCATCCACTGCACCAGGTCATAAGATTTCTAAGTCAATTTCTAAGTAATTGACAAAGTATCTTCTACGGAATGCAAGACAGGCATTGACAAGTTGACCCTCAGAGTGACAGAATGATCACTGTACCCTGAAACATCTCAAGGGGATCCTCCCCTCTGGATATTTCTATCCTCCAGATGACACCCTACTGAGACCAACTGGCAGTGCCTTCAAGGAACACAGAAGACTTGCTTGATATTGGAAAGAGTTAGAGAAAATCTACAGCCCCCCAAATAGACAGTAAGAAACAACAAAACCACGAGAGAAGTTTAATGACAGAATGTCCACAGAGACAAAACCTGACCCACATGCAACCAAAAGGAGGGATGAACTCTTGCTCGTTTTTCAGTTATGGGTGCATACTTGTGTCCAAGTCACCACATCACCTACCCAACACACACTGACCTGTTTCAGTCAGTACAATGAAACACAAAGCACTAACTACTAGAGGATTTTAGAAAGGACTTATGCAAAAGTTGACTCTGGAAGACTATGGGTCACAGGATCCCCATCGCCGTCTTGGGGGTGTTCGATAAATTCCCAAAGCCATACTAAAATAAAGTAACTCTAGTAAGAATTTTCTTTTCTCATTGAAGGAAAATGAGTTATATGTGATATCTCAAGGTCGGTAAAGACTCATAGGTACACACATTATCCACAGAGGAAAATTCAGTCTCCAATTTAGGATAAAAGGATTAGCATCAGAGTTTCTAAGAAAGCTTCTGACTGGTGACCTAGCACATGGTAGGAGACCCCAGGAGTTCCAGAAAAGGGTGTCAGAAATCCTTGCTGAGGCTAAGTCTCCCTCTGTTCAATGGGATGTCATAGTTCCACTGTCTATGCTTTTGGATTTGGGAGATCTTGTTGAACTAGCGGAGTGAATGTGTGTGTATTTCTGCTTGTTTGTGATTGTGTGTAGGTGAGTTTTCCTCAACTGGACCCCAGGAGTTCCAGGAAAGGGTGTCAGAAACCCTTGCTGAGGCTAAGTCTCCCTCTGTTCAATGGGATGTCATAGATCCACTATCTATGCATGTGGATTTGGGAGATCTTGTTGATCTAGGGGTGTGAATGTCTGTGTATTTCTACTTGTTTGTGGTTGTGTGTAGGTGAGCTTTTAGGTAAAGGACCTGCAAATCATTACTTGTGGGCCACTCCCGCCCCAGGTGCTTTGTATCATTAATAGGCGATTCTACTCCTCCCCTTCCGCCGCCCCTCCCACCCGTTTAAAAGTGCAGCTCTTTCTACCATTAAATGAGTCTTAGCATTGACTTGGTTCCCAGACTGTCTGTTTGTCCTCTGAGGAAAGTGGGGCTGGGATAGAAGTCTGTCTGCCCTCTTTTCCTCTTCTTGGCTCATCAGGGAGGGGCGTTTTTTCCCAACTCTCCGCAGTACACGAGAGCTTGGGAGACTAAACACCCCCACATTCACTCATGGCTGTCAAGTAGCTTCCCTATGTTTACACTTGCACTGCTTTTTACCTCAAGGCTTGGGGCTCATTATTCTGTATGCAGTATTGAAGAGTCCATTAGTAAATAGATGAGAAATGAAAATGAAATCATGCACATTATCTCACAGGTTTCCATCTGAAACAATTTTATTTCTTCACTTCTCTAAGTTAATTGAAATAGAAAAAAAATGGCAGATAATTTCACAGAAGATGAGTTGCAGCATTGTAGGATATCTACAGTTTATCCATTTTATACTCGCATCCACTTGTGAGATGACAACATCAAAGTATTGTGCTTTTATCTGTAGCTTCCCTTCCTGCAGATATAGTGTCACAGGAATTCCTTGTGCCAGCTTTAGCTCTTCCTGTGAGATCATCCCATACAGTGAAAATTGCCAACCCTAATAATGTCAGCAACTGAATTTTCAGGAATATTTTCATAATCATGTTTTCAGACAGGACTTGTACATTGTCCCTGTCATTATGAAACACTGACTAACATGCTCATTGTTGGAAGACTCATGTTAATATAACAGATCTGTCATCAACTTCCATCACATTTGGGAAGTGCAAGTACGCAGCCCTCGGCTCTGGACATTAAGCTAGAAAGGCAAGAGGCAGTGAATGCCAAAAAATAACTTTTAGGCGTAGCAGAGTCTGACCAGCTGATTGATTCCCATGTCAATGTGCAGGATTCTATTGGACTCATAGTACACACATTATCCACAGAGGAAAATTCAGTCTCCAATTAGGATAAAAGGATTAGCATCAGAGTTTCTAGGAAAGCTTCTGACTGGTTACCTAGCACATGGTAGGAGACCAAAGACGTTTTTGTGATGTCACAGAATGCTCATTATGGTCTAGCTGTGTGCTAGACCTACTTGAGCAGACATAGCTACCCTCTAGACTCCTTAAGCTGCAGTGTACCCTACTCTGCAGATGGGATGAGGACTTGAACATGCAGGAAACTGACATGAAGGAACATTTTTCAAATGTGCCTAATACGTTCCAACAGAGCTGTACAGGTTCAGAGACCTCCAACCTACCCTCCTGGTGGGAACCCTCACTCGCAGAGGAGGCGGCATTAAGGTCTGTGGTTGAGGAATTGGCTTTTCAAGCTTTGTGTCAGGCACCTTGGGTCCAAAGACTACCATCCCAGGATTGTGACTTGGAATCGGTTCCAGACCCTGATTTTCTTTCCCTGACTTTTCCCAGAAAGCTTTGGACAATAGTAGAAAGTGACAAATTCAAGTCAATTGGTGGGGTGAGGAGGGAACTTCTGTTGTGATTAATGAAGATCTATTTAAAGAAGAAATTTAGGGACGGAAATATCCTTTCAAGATATTTGAAACGAACAGCATGAAAAGTGTAATTCGACAGCTGAATCTGTACGGGTTCAGTAAACTTCATCACCAATTTGATCGTTCTGCTTCTCTGCTTGACTTCTTGACTGAGGAAGAGGAAGGCTCGTCTTTAAGGAAGGTAATTTCAATTTTTTTTTCCCCTTACATAGCTATGCATACCTCTCTTGGTACACCTGTTTCTTCTATCAGTGAACTAGAGAAATACCAAAGCTCAAATTACTTTCAAATGTAACGGAAAGGGCTGGGAATATGGCCTATGAAAAGAGGGCTTGCCTCCTATACAAGAAGCTCTCAGTTCAATTCCCCAGCACCACATATATGTGGAAAACGGCTAGAAGGGTCGCTGTGGCTCAGGTGGCAGAGTGCTAGCCTTGAGCGGGAAGAAGACAGGCACGGTGCTTAGACCCTGAGTCCCAGGCCCAGGACTGGCCAAACAAAATGTAACGAAAGAAGGTTCACTTCGTAAAGGACAAATTTTGACTTCACCATTAGAATTTACAAAAATATCGCTAGCCAATTAGAATTACACCTTTGGACTGTGTACAAAACCACATTACAGATTCTCTGTGTTCAACGTGGCAGATCCAATTGGTTCAGAACATTGTTGTATTTATCTGTTTCTCTTCTACTAAGCCCTGCATATAGTTAAAGTATTTATGCGTCAATTGACTCCTTTGCCATTGAGAGTAAATGGTAATTCATCTCCTTTGGCTAGGTTGGCTCTGAGTCTCTCTGCTTCAAATGTCTCCAAGTAACTTTCTCCTTTTGTTTTAGTTTCTGTGCTACCAGAATCCAAATTTCAAACAAGGATGTCCTGAACTGTTAGCAAGAATAAGACGAAAAGTCAGGATTAAAAAGTTTTCTGTAACAAGTGAATCATTGCCTGTGCAGCTGGATGAACAACTGCACCTGGGACATGAGGGTAATGACAGTAATCCCAAAACAGATTTAGTCTCTGACACTAGTACTGAAGGATTCCTTTCAACATCACGAAGTTCACTGCTGTCTCATAGACCCCAGCCATCTAGCACGCACATGCTGTCAACTGCAGCACCTTTACTCAAAAATGACAATCCTGCCAGAGATTCTTCTGTCAGACATTCACACAAAAAGTTTATGGATCAGGGAGCCATGTCTAGTCATTTGACCACACTTCATGTGCTGTCAAACAACAGCTACCTCCAGGCACATGACTGCTTTTTGAATTTTGATAAAAGTTATAATTCTCAATATCAAAAATCACATCGATTATCAAACGATAATTTCAGAGAGATGATGGCAACTTCAGCTATTCCAGTTGGATATTCTTATTTTATGGCCTACGAATTGCCACATTCAAGCATGCTAGTGACAGCATCCAATCAAGGGTGCTCCGATGCCACCACCACACGCGAAATATCTGCCGCAGCATTTTCAAAATATCATCATATAATAGCACCAGTTTACAAGGAACAGAAAGAGAGTAATATCCCAAGCCAGTGCCAGAGTTGGGAGGAAAATTAATTTCGATGTGTATTGTTATAATGAATAAAGACTCTGCCCAGCTTTATTCAAGCAATGAAGGGTCATTCAAACTGTATTGTTTCTATAGGCTAATAGCAAATAAAACTAAAATGTTGCTTTATTTCAACAGTGGGATGCGCTTCATCTCATGTTTTCAGACATCAATATGTTGAGACTACCACTTGGGCTGTAAAAACCCAAACTTCTTAAGGCATTTCCAGGCATTTATCTAAGAGGTTAGCATCATTGCCAATTGACCATTAGTTCAAATTAAACTATAGCATAAATAATGGGTTATATTCAAATGGAAATGACTCACTACCCGGGGCGACAAATGAGCTAGTTACTCCAGTCACACCTACCTTAGTGAAAGAGATCAACAAACAAACATGTGCTTCAATTTGAAACGGACCAAGACGTGTTCCAAAGGATATATGAAACTTAGGCAAACATGGTGAACAATTGGCCATTTTCCCATTTCTATCCATTCCCCCCAAGAGCCTTGTTTACTTCCAGCTCCACTATTCATATAACTGGCATCTACATGCATGCATGTGTTGCACAATGATGATCAATTTGTCCTCATCCTGGTCGTCTTGGGTTACCATATTAAACAGGAAGTGCATAATGACCAAAGCATATTAGACATGAGTATGTCCTTTTTGCCACATGGCAACAGCATACTCTACAACAGAATCGTAGTAGCAAGTAGCCACAGTGTTCCCAATGATGATGAAAAAAAGATTAAAAAAAGATAAGAGGTAATATACCAAAAATCCGGAGCTAAGGAAGGTACCAAGTAAGAAGGAAAGTTGTGGAACTAGAGAAAGGAGAGGGAAGCAATGAATGATATAAAGAAAAGGGATGAGTGATGAAGCACAGGAAGACAAGAATTCAGGAAAGAAGACAGGAGAGAAGGTAGCAAGGAGGGAAGGAATGCAGGCAGGCAAGGAGGCAGGGACAGATGGATTGTGGTTGTATCAACAGTGTGAGGGAGGAGTTATAGGTGGAAGTATGGAGAAAGAAGGATCCAAAAGAATCCTGGGGAAGGAGAGAGTGACAAACAGAGATAAGGAGGGAAGAAAAGAAATCAGGAAGGAATGAAAGCAGAAAGAAGGATGAGAACAAGGGAGACTGGGTGGGACATAGAGTAAGGACCATGAAAGCAGAGAGGGAAGATGAAAAGGAATTGGTACTTCATGGGAAGCAAGGAAAATCATAAAAATACATTTTATATTTATAAATCTGTGTTTTTACTTGGACACTACTTAGTACATTGATATCAAATATTCAGTATCGTTTGCTTGACATAAAAATCTGTAGTGTCAGTTCAAATAGGTAAAAATGAAACTCAGTTTGTACTATAGAAAATGTTATTCATCCGCTGCACAGGGTCATGAGATTTCTAAGTGAATTTCTAAGTAAGGCTCAACAATATTCTTCTACGGAATGCAAGACTGGCATTGACAAGTTGACTGCCAGAGTGACAGAAAGAACACTGTGCCCTGTATCATCTCCTAAGGATGTTCCACTCTGGATATCTCTATGCTCCAGATGACACCCTGATGAGGCCATCTGGCAGTGCCTTCAAGGAACACAGATGACCTGTTGATATTAGGAAGAGTTAGACGAATCTAAGTCCCTGAAATAGACAGTAGGAAACAAACAAAACCAAGAGACAAGTGTAATGACAGAATGCCTACCGAGACAAAACCTGACCCACGAGGTCCCAAAAGAAGGGATGACATCTGCCTCTTTTTTCAAGCAGGGTGTAAACTTGTGTCCAAGTCACCATGTCACCAACCCAGCACTCACTGACCATTTTAGGTCAGTGCATGAAACACAAACCAAACACCACTAGAGATTTGTCAAAAGACTTATGCAAAAGTTGACGCTGGAAATCTCTGGGTCACGGGGTCCCCATCACAGTGTTGGAGGGAGTTCCCTAAATTCCCAAAGCCAGCCTAAAATAAAGTGACTCTAGTAAGATTTTCTCTCCTCTTCTAAGGGAAATGATTTATATGGAATATCTCAAGGTCGGTAAAGTTGGTCATTTACATGAAACGCTAGGAAATATGTCTGTGACTACTAAAAGTCAGGGACAGAAGAAATACAACACAAAGTGACTTTATATATTGTAAAATTCAATGTGCACCAAGTTACAAAAAAGTCACATATTTTTTCTTCCAATAGTGGTGTGTAAAATTTCTCGACCAGTGCAGGGAACCACAAGACAGGCACATCAATTAAAAATTTACATGGAACTCTATTTCTTTGTCTTGTATGGTGGGTAATGGACACCCAATAGCGTTTACCACCAATGTTGGGATAAGGAAATGCCAACTGTGACCATTTCATGTCCTCTGCTTTTCCCTCCAGCCCTCCCCATTTGCGTCATTTTGCAATAGTACAATTGCAGCCAGTGATACTCTTAGAGTCCATTATCAAGGATGGAACCATATGTGGTTGACATGTACAAATGGGGGAGAAGCTGTATCTCCTCTTTTCTGTCTAAAGGAAAACTCCATTATGATTTCTGGTGTTAATTTTTCCTATAGTGAACTGGTTTGATGGGGATGACATAATAACCCTCTCGTTCACTCCATCTTGAGTATTGCAAAGTAAAATCTAAGTAACAGTATGACTAGGCACTGGTTTTGTTTGATCCAATGATGTTGGAATGAAAGCACTACTAAATGGATACTTCAAAGGAGATGACTGTGTTCTGTTGTAGGACATTTAGTTTGGGCTCCTAACAATTTCTTTCTCAACAACCACTTGAGAGCTATGAAGACACCATACTTAAAATCATCCCTAGGTACAGAGGAGTCCTGAATCTCTCCTTCCTTTACAAGGGGACCTATATGTGCAGTGGGAAAAGATGTTGATTTTAGGAAAACAATTTAGAGATCATAATAGATAGTTCATGGTTGAAAAATATTGAGCTAAAATGAAAAAGGAAATCTCAAGGGAAGGGTTCCTTGATTCGTTTACACAGTCTCCAAACATAATTGTACACACCCTTGGGTACTGGTGATCCCCTTGCAAGTGTTGTGGTTGGGAAGTACATAATTCATTATATTACTGGAACCATTCAATAAATATTAGCTTGGCTAAATTCATCTTGGTCAGACAAACTTGTATATACAGTTGCCCCACAAAATTAGTGAAAGAAAAGAGTAAATAATTTGATTCTTGTATAAACCACTAGTAAAGGGACAGGTTAGCAGAAATCAAGGGCAAAAGGTTAAAAGTACAAATGCCTCCAAAAGCAAAATTTACACAAACATTTGTGTAAACCAATTCTACAATTCTCAGGGGGAAGAGACAAAGGAGTTGGAAAGGGGGTGTTGGAGGAGGAAAATGATGAATGAGATATATACTTACTGACTCACTTATGAACCTCTAATCCTTCGGTCCATCACTCTGACAATACGGAAAAAATAAAAAAAAAAGAACAAAGAGGAAGTAGTTGGCATGAAGTAGGTTATGGTCGTAATCTCAATCCGTTACAAATAATGCCATTGTAGACATGAACGGATTAGGTTCAAACAGTCGATCAGAGAAACTGAACAGGGACTTGATGAGCATCACCCAACCCCCAAGCTTATGCAGCTGTATGGGAAGAGCTGAGAAAATTAAAAAACATCTCAACCCACTGGGCTAGATAAAAGGAAGACTAAGATGGCTCAGACACTGAGAAAAAATTATGTAATGAGCTAGTAAAGACAGATTGACCCATGTGGAGAAAATTTTGGAATCACAATATCATCCAAAACAGCAATCTCCTGTAAAGGGAGAGACTTGTGGGCTCTGCCCAGAATCCTGGCGGTCTTTGATCCTTTCCCACCACAACCTCCGCCTGATAGAGTCTCACAGCTAGTACCATCTCAGCGTGTGCTGGTAAAGGCTCCTGGCCCTCCTAGCCGTAAGCGTGGCACACTTCCTTGGCTCAGGCTGCTCAAGAAGGGAGGACATGCCTGGTTTTCATTTATTCCCTGACAGGCAGGATGAAGATAACAAAAGGGTTCATCAGGCTTTGCCATTTCAACCAATAAGAGATCTATCTAAAGAATGCTTGTGTTCAATATGGCCCTACAGTGCCGTTTACTCAAGTCATTCTTATCTATTTATTTATTCATTGGCCAATCCTGGGTCTTCAACTTAGGGCCTGAGCACTGTCCCTGGCTTCTTTTTGCTCTAAAGCTAGCACTCTGCTACTTGAGCCACAGCGCCACTTCTGGCCATTTTCTATATATGTGTGCTGGAGAATAGAACCCAGGGCTTCATGTATATGAGGCAAGCACACTTGCCAATAGGCCATATTCCCAGCACACTGAAGTCATTCTTGAAACCTGGCTACTAAAACTTTATGCCCAAATTGCCAAGCAGCCATCAGCTTTCTAAGAAAAAAGGAGGAATAAATGACTATATTCGACTTTGTGCAGACATGGGGCATCCTATGTTCAGTGCCTCACGCTGGCTGCAGGGCTCCAAGGCTGACTGTGACAGAGTTCTTACACATGCACTGTATGGGGAGAAGGCGACGGGGACATCTATGTACTGCTGGGATTCCCGGCATCTGTTTTTCCTGAAGACAAATGGACCACTTAATGGCTCACTGACCTAATCAGAAAAGGAGAAGAACTATGAGTGAAATTTGTCCCATTGTAAAAACGGGAAGCATTGTGTACAAATTTCAGATCTACTTTGAATGACTGTGGCCACAGATTTCAGTAAACTGGCAGAGGAGCCAGCACCTGGCCCCACAAAAAAATTTTCGGGCGGCTCCATCCTGCCCCAACCTCAAGCCTATCCCCCAACAACCTGCAGCAACAATCAGGTTCAAGTCTCCTCTGAGCAACTTCCTCTGAGGAAGTTCAGGACTGGATCTCTGTTCTTCTACTGCACAGTACTGACTTCGGAAATGGGATTTCAGCCCGCCACTCCAAGGAGTTCTTGGCCCTCTTCCAAGGGAATCTGTTGGCTAATTGTTAGGTTACAGCTGCTCTGCACTGAGGGGCTTATGTATTATTCCAGGAGTGATAGATCAGGACACTAATGGAGAAATAAAATCATGGCTTCAGTGCCGGCTAGTGTTGTCTCTATCCTGGCAGCTTATCGTGGTTCCTTAATTTTTGTCGGTGACTCAGCAACTACAAACACAAGGGGAGAAAGGAGTTTTTGGTCTTCCCGACAATTTTGGGGTTCAAAACATGAAATGGAATGGCCCGGGATGGCTTCTTCTCATATTTTCAGACATCACATGTTGAGACTACCTCTTGGGCTGTAAAAACCCAATCTTCTCAAGGCATTTCCATCCATTATCTAAGAGGTTAGCAATATTGCCCATTGACCGCTGGTTGAAATATAGGTCTAATGCACATATAATAGGTTATTTTCAAATGCAATGACTCACAAGCTGGGGCCACAAATGAGCAATTCTCCAGTACTTGTACCCTTAGTGAAAGAGATCAACAAACAAACATGTGCTTCAATCTTAATGTGACCTTGGGGTATTCCAAAGGCTATGAAACTTAGGCAAGTCTGGGTGAACGATTGGCAATTTCCCTATTTCTATCCAGTCCCTTCTAGGTACCTTGTTTACTTCTAGCTCCAGTGTTCATAAAGCTGGCTCTACACATATGCATGTCTAGCACAATGATGATCAAGTTGTCCTTATCCTGGTTGTGGTGGGTAACCCTATATAAAACAGGATGTGCACAATGACCAAAGTATATCTTAGACATGAGTATGTCCTTTTTGCGACATGGGAAAAGAGTGCTCCACAACAGATTAGTAGTAGCAAGTTGCCACAGTGTTCATAATGGTGAAGAAAAAAGGAGAAACAAAAGATAAAAGGTAATGTACCATAAATCAAGAGCTAAGTAAGGTAAAAATAGGAAGGAAAGTTATGGAAGGTAAGAAGAGAGGGAAGGAAGGAATGATAGAAAGAAAAGAGCGGGGTGCTGAAGCCAAGGAAGACAGGAGGGAAGGTAGCAATGAGGGAAGGAAGTAGGCAGGGAAGGAGGCAGGGAGAGGTGGATTGTGGTTTCTATGGACAGTGGCTGGGACAGAGTTAATGGAGGAAGTATGGAGGAAGAGGATCTGAAGGTAAGCCTGGGGAAGGAGAGAGATGAAGGGAGATAAGGAAGGAGAAAGGTAGCAGGAAGGAATGGTTGCAGAAAGGAAGGAAAGATGAGAGCAAGGGAGACTTGGGTTGGAGATAGAAAGCAAGGCAATATGAAAGCATTGACAGGTCAGATGAAAAGAAGGGATATCTGGTGGGAAGCAAGAAATTCATAAAAATTCATAGGGAATTAATAAAGCTGTGCCTCTACTTGGACACTACTTAGTACACTGATATCAGATATTCAATATAATTGATCTGACAAACAATGCTGTAGTGTCATTTCCAATAGGAAAAAATGAAACTCAGTTTCTACTATAGAAAATATTATTTTTGAGCTGCACCAGGTCATTAGGTTTCTAAGTGTATTTCTAAATAATTCACAAAAATATCTTCTACGGAATGCAAGACAGGCATTGACAAGTTGACTCCCAGAGTGACAGAAAGAACACTGTGCCCTGAAACATCTCATGGTGAACCTCCCTCTGATATTTCTATCTCCAGAAGACACCCTGCTGAACCAACTGGCAATGCCTTCAAGGAACACAGAAGACTTGCTTGATAATGGAAAGAGTTAGAGAAAATCTACCGCCCCCAAATAGACAGTAAGAAACAACAAAACCATGAGACAAGTTTAATGACAGTGCCCACAGAGACAAAACCTGACCCTCCAGTGACCAAAAGAAGGGATGAACTCTTGAACTTTTTCCAGTTAAGGGTGTATACTTGTGTCCAAGTCACCACATCACCTACCCAACACTCACTGACCTGTTTCAGTCAGTACATAAAACACAAAGCACTAACTAGTGGAGGATTTTTAACAGACTTATGCAAAAGTTGAGTCTGGCAGACTCTGAGTCACGGGGTCCCCATCTCAGTCTTGGGGTGTTCAATAAGTTCCCAAGCCAACTTAAAATATCGTGACTCTAGTAAGAATTTTCTATCTCTCTTTAAGGAAAATGAGTTATATGTGATGCCTCAAGGTCGGTAAATATGGTCATTTAGATGAATGCGAGGCTATTTGTCTGTTAGTACTAAATGTAAGGGACCTAAGAAATAAAACTCAAAGTGATGCGGCAGCTCCCCTGCTAGTGACTGGTTGTCAAGAAAAGATGATATGGAAACTCACTTCACTGGAACAGAGCCATCTATGAGCCCCGTATTACAACTTTCCTAATTTAAGTGAATCAGGTCAATATACATCATGAGGGGGCTGAGCTACACCTCCATTGGACAGGGTTGAATGACAGGAAGAGCAAGAAAACAAGTGAGGGAAACAGAATCATATGAATTACAATAAGAAATGTCAAGGGGCCCTGAGGAGGAAATCTATTGTTTGTCACTTTCTACTTCCTGATGGGACCTGCAGGACTCAATAACCTATGTAGAGCTCCCACTGTGCTGCTGAACTGCCTAAATTAGCGTCATTCTCTGAAGGATCATATACAGACGCCGAAGAAGTTTAAATTTTTTGTAACAGATCTGACAGGAGATTGCTCAGGTATAGTTTGAACTGTTACCTGTGGTCCACTTCGAGGTTTTGCCACTCTTGAAGATTATAAGTATTCCTTACTTCCCCCATATAGCCACTAGTTCAGCAGCTGATGTTATGACAGCATTGTGAGAAATCATATGGAGAGCTGCATGCATTAAGGCCCAAATAGACTCAATGGAGCTGGAACATTGTCACCACACCCATATGCCATTTCTGCATTACTCTTTACTCGCTTCCAGGCTTCTAAGTCTAAAATCCTCCTCTAATCTTCTAAATCGTTTCCTCTGGGAATAAAAGATTATACTCCCTTACCTCCTGCATGCACTCATGTATTTCCGAATGCGAGATCATAGCCCATTTACGTTTCAGAACCTGGTGGATAAGATTAGACAAAGAAGCACCTTAAGCTTGTCCCATATCCCCATAATGTTTTCAGTTCTTCTGGAGAGCTCGCTACACAGATTCGCTATCTCTTGTGATTAAAAATGTCCCTTAGTTCCCCTTGAGAGTTCACAACGTAGTTTCCTGGATCTCTTTGGATCAAATGCCATGTCCCACGTTGGGGGACAGATGTGGGACAAATGGTAACTGCAATGAAGAAAGGATAGGGAGACGTGGTTTTTTGAGAAGAAGGCATGTGCTTTATTTTTGGGATGTCAGGGGTATATGGGGTTAGAGATCAATTAATCAATCAATTGCAAGAACAATTCAGAAAAATTTGCCACTCTGTTCATATCATGGATATCACTACAACACCGATCAGATTAGCAAATATAAAACTCTAATCGGCTTCCCCAAAATTCAATTGAATGCCTAAGATTGTGAAAGCATATCTCATGAGTAGTTGGAGGAACAATACAATCCAAGAGTTTTCTAATCAGGGAAGGAGAATCTCATGACAAAGTGCTTAAGATTGGCCAACAAACAGAGGAAACCCTTAGGAGGAGTTTTCCTCAACTGGACCCCAGGAGTTCCAGGAAAGGGTGTCAGAAATCCTTGCTGAGGCTAAGTCTCCCTCTGTTCAATGGGATGTCATAGTTCCACTGCCTATGCTTTTGGATTTGGGAGATCTTGTTGAACTAGCGGAGTGAATGTGTGTGTATTTCTGCTTGTTTGTGTTGTGTGTAGGTGAGTTTTCCTCAACTGGACCCCAGGAGTTCCAGGAAAGGGTGTCAGAAATCCTTGCTGAGCTAAGTCTCCCTCTGTTCAATGGGATGTCCATAGTTCCACTATCTATGCATGTGGATTTGGGAGATGTGTTGATCTAGGGGTGTGAAAATGTGTGTATTTCTGCTTGTTTGTGGTTGTGTGTAGGTGAGCTTTTAGGTAAAGGACCTGCAAATCATACTTGTGGGCCACTCCCGCCCCAGGTGCTTTGTATCATTAATAGGCGATTCTACTCCTCCCCTTCCACCGCCCCTCCCACCCATTAAAAAGTGCAGCTCTTCTACCATTAAATGAGTCTTAGCATTGACTTGGTTTCCCAGACTGTCTGTTTGTCCTCTGAGGAAAGTGGGGCTGGTATAGAAGTCTGTCTGCCCTCTTTTCCTCTTCTTGGCTCATCAGGAGGGGCATTTTTTTCCCAACTCTCCGCAGTACACGAGAGCTTGGGAGGACTAAACACCCCCCACATTCACTCATGGCTGTCAAGTAGCTTCTACATTTCAACAGCAGTTCTTATTTCTCAGCCTGCTGTAACTGTGGAATTGTAATAATATGTCATTTTCAGTGCTCAGGACCTATCACAATGAAACCTAGGTTTTATTATATCCAAGAAACGCTTGTGGGGCTGGGATATAGCCTAGTGGCAAGAGAGCCGGCCTCGGATACAGGAGGCCCTAGGTTCGATTCCCCAGCGCCACATATACAGAAAACAGCCAGAAGCGGCACTGTAGCTCAAGTGGCAGAGTGCTAGCCTTGAGCGGGAAGAAGCCAGGGACAGTGCTCAGGCCTTGAGTCCAAGGCCCAGGACTGGCAAAAAATAAATAAATAAATAAATAAAAGAATGGCTTGCAGTTGCTATGGCTGGAATAGGACCCCTATGTTTACACTTGCACTGCTTTTTACCTCAAGGCTTGGGCTCGTTATTCTTTATGCAGTATTGAAGAGTCCATTAATAAATAGATGAGAAATGAAAATGAAATCATGCACATTATCTCACAGGTTTCCATCTGAAACAATTTTATTTCTTCACTTCTCTAAGTTAATTGAAATAGAAAAAAAAATGGCAGATAATTTCACAGAAGATGAGTTGCAGCATTGTAGGATATCTACAGTTTATCCATTTTATACTCGCATCCACTTGTGAGATGACAACATCAAAGTATTGTGCTTTTATCTGTAGCTTCCCTTCCTGCAGATATAGTGTCACAGGAATTCATTGTGCCAGCTTTAGCTCTTTCTGTGAGATCATCCCATACAGTGAAAATTGCCAACCCTAATAATGTCAGCAACTGAATTTTCAGGAATATTTTCATAATCATGTTTTCAGACAGGACTTGTACATTGGCCCTGTCATTATGAAACACTGACTAACATGCTCATTGTTGGAAGACTCATGTTAATATAACAGATCTGTCATCAACTTCCATCACATTTGGGAAGTGCAAGTACGCAGCCCTCGGCTCTGGACATTAAGCTAGAAAGGCAAGAGGCAGTGAATGCCAAAAAATAACTTTTAGGCGTAGCAGAGTCTGACCAGCTGATTGATTCCCATGTCAATGTGCAGGATTCTATGGACTCATAGGTACACATATTATCCACAGAGGAAAATTCAGTCTCCAATTTAGGATAAAAGGATAGCATCAGAGTTTCTAGGAAATCTTCTGACTGGTTACCTAGCACATGGTAGGAGACCAAAGACGTTTTTGTGATGTCACAGAATGCTCATTATGTCTAGCTGTGTGCTAGACCTACTTGAGCAGACATAGCTACCCTCTAGGACTCTTAAGCTGCAGTGTACCCTACTCTGCAGATGGATGAGGACTTGAACATGCAGGAAACTGACATGAAGGAACATTTTTCAAATGTGCCTAATACGTTCCAACAGAGCTGTACAGGTTTAGAGACCTCCAACCTACACTCCTGGTGGGAACCCTCACTCGCAGAGGAGGCGGCATTAAGGTCTGTGGTTGAGGAATTGGCTTTTCAAGCTTTGTGTCAGGCATCTTGGGTCCAAGGACTACCATCCCAGGATTGTGACTGGAATCGGTTCCAGACCCTGATTTTCTTTCCCTGACTTTTCCCAGAAGCTTTGGACAATAGTAGAAAGTGACAAATTCAAGTCAATTTGGTGGGGTGAGGAGGGAACTTCTGTTGTGATTAATGAAGATCTATTTAAAGAAGAAATTTTGGGACGGGAAATATCCTTTCAAGATATTTGAAACGAACAGCATGAAAAGTGTAATTCGACAGCTGAATCTGTACGGGTTCAGTAAACTTCATCACCAATTTGATCGTTCTGCCTTCTCTGCTTGACTTCTTCACTGAGGAAGAGGAAGGCTCGTCTTTAAGGAAGGTAATTTCAATTTTTTTTCCCCTTACATAGCTATGCATACCTTTCTTGGTACACCTGTTTCTTCTATCAGTGAACTAGAGAAATACCAAAGCTCAAATTACTTTCAAATGTAACGGAAAGGGCTGGAATATGGCCTATGAAAAAGAGGGCTTGCCTCCTATACAAGAAGCTCTCAGTTCAATTCCCCAGCACCACATATATGTGGAAACGGCTAGAAGGGTCGCTGTGGCTCAGGTGGCAGAGTGCTAGCCTTGAGCGGGAAGAAGACAGGCACGTGCTTAGACCCTGAATCCCAGGCCCAGGACTGGCCAAACAAAATGTAACGGAAAGAAAGGTTCACTTCGTAAAGGACAAATTTTGACTTCACCATTAGAATTTACAAAAATATCGCTAGCCAATTAGAATTACACCTTTGGACTGTGTACAAAACCACATAACAGATTCTCTGTGTCAACCGCGGGAGATCCAATTGGTTCAGAACATTGTTGTATTTATCTGTTTCTCTTCTACTAAGCCCTGCATATAGTTAAAGTATTTATGCGTCAATTGACTCCTTTGCCATTGAGAGTAAATGGTAATTCATCTCCTTTGGCTAGGTTTGGCTCTGAGTCTCTCTGCTTCAAATGTCTCCAAGTAACTTTCTCCTTTTGTTTTAGTTTCTGTGCTACCAGAATCCAAATTTCAAACAAGGATGTCCTGAACTGTTAGCAAGAATAAGACAAAATGTCAGGATTAAAAAGTTTTCTGTAACAAGTGAATCATTGCCTGTGCAGCTGGATGAACAACTGCACCTGGGACATGAGGGTAATGCCAGTAATCCCAAAACAGATTTAGTCTCTGACACTAGTACTGAAGGAATCCTTTCAACATCACGAAGTTCACTGCTGTCTCATAGACCCCAGCCATCTGGCACGCACATGCTGTCAACTGCAGCAACCTTTACTCAAAAATGACAATCCCTGTCAGAGATTCTTCCGGCAGACATTCACACAAAAAGTTTATGGATCAGGGAGCCATGTCTAGTCATTTGACCACACTTCATGTGCTGTCAAACAACAGCTACCTCCAGCACATGACTGCTTTTTGAATTTTGATAAAAGTTATAATTCTCAATATCAAAAATCACATCGATTATCAAACGATAATTTCAGAGAGATGATGCCAACTTCAGCTATTCCAATTGGATATTCTTATTTTATGGCCTACGAATTGCCACATTCAAGCATGCTAGTGACAGCATCCTATCAACGGTGCTCCGATGCCACCACCACGCGAAATATCTGCCGCAGCATTTTCAAATATCATCATATAATAGCACCAGTTTACAAGGAACAGAAAGAGAGTAATATCCCAAGCCAGTGCCAGAGTTGGGAGGAAAATTATTTCGATGTGTATTGTTATAATGAATAAAGACTCTGCCAGCTTTATTCAAGCAATGAAGGGTCATTCAACTGTATTGTTTCTTATTGGCTAATAGCAAATAAAACTAAAATGTTGCTTTATTTCAACAGTGGGATGCGCTTCATCTCAGGTTTTCAGACATCAATATGTTGAGACTACCACTTGGGCTGTAAAAAACCCAAACTTCTTAAGGCATTTCCAGGCATTTATCTAAGAGGTTAGCATCATTGCCAATTGACCATTAGTTCAAATTAAACTATAGCATAAATAATGGGTTAATTCAAATGGAAATGACTCACTTACCCCGGGGCGACAAATGAGCTAGTTACTCCAGTCACACCTACCTTAGTGAAAGAGATCAACAAACAAACATGTGCTTCAATTTGAAACGGACCAAGAGCTGTTCCAAAGGATATATGAAACTTAGGCAAACATGGGTGAACAATTGGCCATTTTCCCCATTTCTATCCATTCCCCTCAAGAGCCTGTTTACTTCCAGCTCCACTATTCATATAACTTGCATCTACATGCATGCATGTGTTGCACAATGATGATCAATTTGTCCTCATCCTGGTCGTCTTGGGTTACCAATATTAAACAGGAAGTGCATAATGGACCAAAGCATATTAGACATGAGTATGTCCTTTTTGCCACATGGCAACCAGCATACTCTACAACAGAATCGTAGTAGCAAGTAGCCACAGTGTTCCCAATGATGATGAAAAAAAGATAAAAAAAAGATAAGAGGTAATATACCAAAATCCGGAGCTAAGGAAGGTACCAAGTAAGAAGGAAAGTTGTGGAACTAGAGAAAGGAGAGGGAAGCAATGAATGATATAAAGAAAAGGGATGGAGTGATGAAGCACAGGAAGACAGAATTCAGGAAAGAAGACAAGAGAGAAGGTAGCAAGGAGGGAAGGAATGCAGGCAGGCAAGGAGCAGGGACAGATGGATTGTGGTTTGTATCAACAGTGTGAGGGATGGAGTTATAGGTGGAAGTATGGAGAAAGAAGGATCCAAAAGGAATCCTGGGGGAAGGAGAGAGTGACAAACAGAGATAAGGAGGGAAGAAAAGAAATCAGGAAGGAATGAAAGCAGAAAGGAAGGATGAGAACAAGGGAGACTGGGTGGGACATAGGAGTAAGGAACCATGAAAGCAGTGAGAGGGAAGATGAAAAGGAATTGGTACTTCATGGGAAGCAAGGAAAATCATAAAAATACATTTTATATTTATAAATCTGTGTTTTACTTGGACACTACTTAGTACATTGATATCAAATATTCAGTATCGTTTGCTTGACATAAAATCTGTAGTGTCAGTTCAAATAGGTAAAAATGAAACTCAGTTTTGTACTATAGAAAATGTTATTCATCCGCTGCACAGGGTCATGAGATTTCTAAGTGAATTTCTAAGTAAGGCTCAACAATATTCTTCTACGGAATGCAAGACTGGCATTGACAAGTTGACTGCCAGAGTGACAGAAAGAACACTGTGCCCTGTATCATCTCCTAAGGATGTTCCACTCTGGATATCTCTATGCTCCAGATGACACCCTGATGAGGCCATCTGGCAGTGCCTTCAAGGAACACAGATGACCTGTTGATATTAGGAAGAGTTAGAGACAATCTAAGTCCCTGAAATAGACAGTAGGAAACAACAAAACCAAGAGACAAGTGTAATGACAGAATGCCTACCGAGACAAAACCTGACCCACGAGGTCCCAAAAGAAGGGATGACATCTTGCTCTTTTTCAAGCAGGGGTGTAAACTTGTGTCCAAGTCACCATGTCACCAACCCAGCACTCACTGACCATTTTAGGTCAGTGCATGAAACACAAACCAAACACCACTAGAGGATTTGTCAAAAGACTTATGCAAAAGTTGACGCTGGGAAATCTCTGGGTCACGGGGTCCCCATCAGTCTTGGAGGGAGTTCCCTAAATTCCCAAAGCCAGCCTAAAATAAAGTGACTCTAGTAAGATTTTTCTCTCCTCTTCTAAGGGAAATGATTTATATGGAATATCTCAAGGTCGGTAAAGTTGGTCATTTACATGAAACGCTAGGAATATGTCTGTGACTACTAAAAGTCAGGGACAGAAGAAATACAACACAAAGTGACTTTATATATTGTAAAATTCAATGTGCACCAAGTTACAAAAAAGTCACATATTTTTTCTTCCAATAGTGGTGTGTAAATATTCTCGACCAGTGCAGGGAACCACAAGACAGGCACATCAATTAAAATTTACATGGAACTCTATTTCTTTAGTCTGTATGGTGGGTAATGGACACCAATAGCGTTTACACCAATGTTGGGATAAGGAAATGCCAACTGTGACACATTTCAATGTCCTCTGCTTTTCCCTCCAGCCCTCCCCATTTGCGTCATTTTGCAATAGTACAATTGCAGCCAGTGATACTCTTAGAGTCCATTATCAAGGATGGAAACCATATGTGGTTGACATGTACAAATGGGGGGAGAAGCTGTATCTCCTCTTTTCTGTCTAAAGGAAAACTCCATTATGATTTCTGGTGTTAATTTTTCCTATAGTGAACTGGTTTGATGGGGATGACATAATAACCCTCTCGTTCACTCCATCTTGAGTATTGCAAAGTAAAATCTAAGTAACAGTATGACTAGGCACTGGTTTTGTTTGATCCAATGATGTTGGAATGAAAGCACTACTAAATGGATACTTCAAAGGAGATGACTGTGTTCTGTTGTAGACATTAGTTTGGGCTCCTAACAATTTCTTTCTCAACAACCACTTGAGAGCTATGAAGGACACCATACTTAAAATCATCCCTAGGTACAGAGGAGTCCTGAATCTCTCCTTCCTTTACAAGGGGACCTATATGTGCAGTGGGAAAAGATGTTGATTTTAGGAAAACAATTTAGAGATCATAATAGAAGTTCATGGTTGAAAAATATTGAGCTAAAATGAAAAAGGAAATCTCAAGGGAAGGGTTCCTTGATTCGTTTACACAGTCTCCAAACATAATTGTACACACCTTGGTACTGGTGATCCCCTTGCAGTGTTGTGGTTGGGAAGTACATAATTCATTATATTACTGGAACCATTCAATAAATATTAGCTTGGCTAAATTCATCTTGGTCAGACAAACTTGTATATACAGTTGCCCCACAAATTAGTGAAAGAAAAGAGTAAATAATTTGATTCTTGTATAAACACTAGTAAAGGGACAGGTTATGCAGAAATCAAGGGCAAAAGGTTAAAAGTACAAATGCCTCCAAAAGCAAAATTTACACAAACATTTGTGTAAACCAATTCTACAATTTCTCAGGGGAAAGAGACAAAGGAGTTGGAAAGGGTGTTGGAGGAGGAAAATGATGAACGAGATATATACTTACTGACTCACTTATGAACCTCTAATCCTTCGGTCCATCACTCTGACAATAACGGAAAAAATAAAATAAACAAGAACAAAAGAGGAAGTAGTGTGGCATGAAGTAGGTTATGGTCGTAATCTCAATCCGTTACAAATAATGCCATTGTAGACATGACGACGATTAGGTTCAAAACAGTCGATCAGAGAAACTGAACAGGACTTGATGAGCATCACCCAACCCCCAAGCTTATGCAGCTGTATGGGAAGAGCTGAGAAAATTAAAAAAACATCTCAACCCACTGGGCTAGATAAAAGGAAGACTAAGATGGCTCAGACACTGAGAAAAAAATTATGTAATGAGCCTAGTAAAGACAGATTGACCCCATGTGGAGAAAATTTTGGAATCACAATATCATCCAAAACAGCAATCTCCTGTAAAGGGAGAGACTTGTGGGCTCTGCCCAGAATCCTGGCGGTCTTTGATCCTTTCCCACCACAACCTCCGCCTGATAGAGTCTCACAGCTAGTACCATCTCAGCGTGTGCTGGTAAAGGCTCCTGGCCCTCTCAGCCGTAAGCGTGGCACACTTCCTTGGCTCAGGCTGCTCAAGAAGGGAGGACATTCCTGGTTTTCATTTATTCCCTGACAGGCAGGATGAAGATAACAAAAGGGTTCATCAGGCTTTGCCATTTCAACCAATAAGAGATCTATCTAAAGAATGCTTGTGGTCAATATGGCCCTACAGTGCCGTTTACTCAAGTCATTCTTATCTATTTATTTATTCATTGGCCAATCCTGGGTCTTCAACTTAGGGCCTGAGCACTGTCCCTGGCTTCTTTTTGCTCTAAGCTAGCACTCTGCTACTTGAGCCACAGCGCCACTTCTGGCCATTTTCTATATAATGTGGTGCTGGAGAATAGAACCCAGGGCTTCATGTATATGAGGCAAGCACACTTGCCAATAGGCATATTCCCAGCACACTGAAGTCATTCTTGAAACCTGGGCTACTAAAACTTTATGCCCAAATTGCCAAGCAGCCGTCAGGCCTTCTAAGAAAAAAGGAGGAATAAATGACTATATTCGACTTTGTGTAGACTTGGGCCATCCTATGTTCAGGGCCTCACGCTGGCTGCAGGGCTCCAAGGGCTGACTGTGACAGAGTTCTTACACATGCACTGTATGGGAGAAGGCGACGGGGACATCTATGTACTGCTGGGATTCCCGGCATCTGTTTTTCCTGAAGACAAATGGACCACTTAATGGCTCACTGACCTAATCAGAAAAGGAGAAGAACTATGAGTGAAATTTGTCCCCATTGTAAAAACGGGAAGCATTGTGTTACAAATTTCAGATCTACTTTGAATGACTGTGGCACCAGATTTCAGTAAACTGGCAGAGGAGCCAGCACCTGGCCCCACAAAAAAAATTTTCGGGCGGCTCCATCCTGCCCCCAACCTCAAGCCTATCCCCCAACAACCTGCAGCAACAATCAGGTTCAAGTCTCCTCCTGAGCAACTTCCTCTGAGGAAGTTCAGGACTGGATCTCTGTTCTTCTACCTGCACAGTACTGACTTCGGAAATGGGATTTCAGGCCCTCCATCCAGGAGTTCTTGGCCCTCTTCCAAGGGAATCTGTTGGCTAATTGTTAGGTTACAGCTGCTCTGCACTGAGGGCTTATGTATTATTCCAGGAGTGATAGATCAGGACACTAATGGAGAAATAAAATCATGGCTTCAGTGCCGCTAGTGTTGTCTCTATCCTGCAGCTTATGCTGGTTCCTTTAATTTTTGTCGGTGACTCAGCAACTACAAACACAAGGGGAGAAAGGAGTATTTGGTCTTCCGACAATTTTGGGTTCAAAACATGAAATGGGAATGGCCCGGGGATGGCTTTCTCAT
>NW_025959698.1:0-44342 GCF_023159225.1 Perognathus longimembris pacificus
CACATGGATCAAAGATCTTGAAATTATAACAGATACCTTGAAAGCACTAAAAGAATTAGGAGAAACACTTGGGCTCCTTGGCACAGGGACAGACCTTCCTTAACAAAGAGCCATAAATGCTACAAATCACAAAAAGGACGAGCAAATGGGATTGCATCAAATTGCTGAGCTTCTGCAGGGCAAAGGACATAGCTCACAAGATGAATGGAAAGCCTACAGATTGGGAAAAGATCTTTATCAGCCATACAATGAACAAAGACCTCATATCTAAAATATATGCAGAACTACAAAAAATTAAATTCCTCCAAAACAAAACCGCAAAGAACCAACAGCCCCCTCAACAAGTGGGCTAAAGACTTACAAAGAGACTTCTCTGATGAGGAAATGAGAATGGCCAAGAGTCATATGAAAAAGTGCTCTACATCTCTGGCCATAAAAGAAATGCAAATCAAAACAACATTGAGATTCCATCTCACCCCAGTAAGAATGACCTATATCAAGAAAACTAACAATAATAAATGTTGGAGGGGATGTGGACAAAAGGGAACCCTACTTCATCGTTGGTGGGAATGTAAACTTGTTCAGCCACTCTGGCAAGTGGTATGGAGATTTCTCAGAAGGTAAACATAGAGCTCCCTTATGATCCAGCAGCCCCACATTTGGCATCTACCCAAAGACCACAGAGAAGAACACACAAAAGCCACCAGCACAACAATATTCATCACAGCACAATTTGGCATAGCTAAAATATGGATCCCACCCAGTAACGCTCAGTAGATGAATGGATCAGGAAAATGTGGTACATATACACAATGGAATTTCATACCTCTGTCTCAAAGAATGACATTGCCGCATTTGTAAGGAAATGAAAGGACTTGGAAAAAATTATCCTAAGTGAAGTGAGCCAGACCCAAAGAAACATGGATTCTATGCTATGAATAGGATTCCCTATTCTCTTAGGGAATAGTTAGCTCAGGTTTAGGCTAGTCACAGCAGAGGATCACAAGAGCCCAACAGCAATACTCTTATGAACACATAAGATGAGGATAAGTGAAACAACCTCCATTTTATGGAAACAACTGTTATATCACTGCTGTAATTACTTTCAACATGCCATGTGTAACTGTAGCTTCTACTGTTGATGATGCTCTTGTATCCCTTTCCTGCGGTTGTACCTTCACTATCAGTTTATCTTATTTGAGTACTTTGGAAACTGTATATACTGGTATTAGAATTAGGAAAGTGAAAGGGAATACCAAAACCGAGAGATACAAGATAAAAAGACAAACGACTACAAAGGCAATGCTTTCAAAACTGTTTGGTGTAAGCCAAGTGAACAACTCTGGGGGGAGGGGGGCAGGGGGAGGGGAGGGTAAGTGAGGGAGGAGGTAACAAACAGTATAAGAAATGTATCCAATGCCTAACATATGCAACTGTAACCTCTCTGTACATCACTTTGACAATAAATAAGAAAAAAAATGTTTTTCCTATGAGGAAAACAATACAGTCTATGTTTCTTTAGGTCTGGCTCACTTCACATAGTAAATTTTTTTTGGAATAATTAGTACATGTTTAGGATAGTCAAAGCCGAAGTCATAATAGCCCAATAGCTATGCCCTTATGGACACTTAAGATGATGCTAAGTGAAATGAGCTCCCTGTTATCGAAACAAGTGGTATATCATTATTGTAATTATTTTCAACATGCGATATGAATCCGTACCCTTTTTATTTTCTCTTGTATTCCCTTCCTGTGGTTTTACCCCCACTATCACTGTATCTCATCTGAGCACCCTGGATACTGTATATACGTGTATTAGAGCTAGGGAAGAGAAAGTAAATATCAAAATCAATAGACAAAGGATAAAAATACAAACAACTCCAAACACAATACTCACAAAACCATTTGGTGTAAACCAACCGTACAACTCGTGGGTGGAAGGGGAAGCAGGAGGGAAGAGGTAGGCATGTGGAGGGGAGGAGGAGCTAACATATTTGACAAGAAATGTACTCACTGCATTATATATGAAACTGTAACCCCTCTGTACTTCACTTTGACAATAAAGGAGAAAAAAGACAATAAATATTTTTTAATGATTCTGAAACACCTAACATTTCTGAGAGTTATAACATATAATGCTTAAGATTCTCATGTTAAAAACTAACATTTAGAATCAACACTCTCTTTCTCTGGCAATAGGAAAACTACCAACACATACACTGTTTGTGAATAAAGGGTAAACATTTCCCTCAAAGAACTGCTAATCACCATACATTTCCTTTCTTCCTTCCTGTTATTTACTTCAGCCAATTCTCTGGCCATAATCTGAGTGAAACCAGCCAAAAGGTACAGACACTGAGGCAGGTAGGGACAGATAGCATGAACACACCAAGGTGGCTGAGGCCTGAGCTATTTTGGATACTATAACCTCAACATTAGGCACAGGTAGTGAGAGAGGAAGAGAGAGATCAGGAAAAGTAGAAGCCAAATGGCTGCTAGGTATAAAAATCTAGAGAAGTGTGGACTCAAGACAGTTGTCAGAAGCTGCAACACAAAAATGAATAAGATGTAAATTAGATGGGATGTTCAAGGAACTAACCAAACGAGAACATAAAACAAACTAAGTCAAAGCTAGGACAGCGAAAAGAGTAGCGCAAAATTCGGGAGGTGGCAAACATGGCCTGCGTTTATTAAAAAAAATAAATAAGCTTCTCCACAAGCACAAACATCTCTCCAGCCTTCCTTCTCTCTCTACTCATAGAATAAGCATTCCCTCCTCTGCAGCTTTTGCTAGCAAGAGACACGTGATCTTTTTGTTAGATTATGAAACAAATACCAGTGATGAGCCAAAAACTTAAATATAGTAAAAGAGTTGGGACAGCACTGTGTTCACTCTGTGAGAAATATCCAACAGGAATGTGCAGTGTCTTTATTCAACAACATTTCTTTACTCGAATCACAAAGATTATGATTAAAGCATGTCTTTAACCCTCTCATATCTTGCTATCCTATTTATTCTTGTGTTAGACATTTACAATGACCACTCTTAGGAATCTAGAAAGTTCTGAGGAAGTACTGGCGGCGGGGGGGTGGTGCTTATCATTACTTCCCAAAGCATAAGGGTGAAAAACAGCAACTCATCAAGTGGGGGCAAGGGGAGAGCGGGAGACAAATGAAGTGGAAGGGGGGAATTGTAGTGAAGAATTCATTGTACATACTACAAAAGTAAGAAAACGGAAGGGCTGGGCAGAGGAAGGAGGGGCAAGAATGTTGAAAGGGGTGAGGTGGGTTAAGATGGGCCATATTCATAAACTGCTTTGTCAAATATCAACTCCTTTGCACAAATACTTAAAGATAGTTTTTGTAAGAACTCAGAAGCTCTTCCCTTCACAGTAGTAGGACAAATTATTAGTTCCTACGCACAGGGACTAGAGTCTTTCAGGTCAGTTGTGTTTTGGTGGGGTTTTGGTTTTTGAGCCAGCACTGAAAATTGAACTCAGAGACTGGGCTATGTCCCTTAGCTTTGTCACTCCATACTGGCCTGCTACCCCATGAGAAATAGCACAATTTCTGGTACTTTGGTGGTTCATGGAGGATGGATGTCATGGACTTCCCTGCCCAGGGCGGGTTTCAAAGCACAATCCTCCAAACTCATGAGGATCTGGATTACAGGCCTGAGCCACAGGCTCCAGTTTCTAATGAGCTTTGGTCATCAAAAAAGTGGTAGTATAATTTTAAGGTTCACAGACATTAGTGCTACCTTTGGATCCTATGATATAAAGCCCCAAAGACCCGTCCTTTAAATAACTAATCAAATAAAAAATAAACAATTGTCTTATAATTAAATAATCATAAGACAGGGAAATAGAGACAAAATAATCATTAGTAATATAAACATAAAAATGGAAAAAAGCTTACCAAAGAGTTGATTCCTATATAGTTTAAGACTATAGGGAAAGTAAGCTGCAAGCCAGTGGCTGTAGCCAGTAATCCTAGCTATTCAGGAGGCTGAGATCTGAGGATCGAGGTTCTAACCCAGCCTGGACAGGAAAACTCTGTGAGACTCTTCTCTTCAATTAACCACCAAAAAGCTGGAAGTAGAGCTATTGCTCAAGTGACAGAGTGCTAGCCTTAAGCAAAAAAAGCTCAGGGACTGTGTCCAAGCCTGAGTTCAAACCCCGGAACAGCAAAAATATAGGTAGGTAGGTAGGTAGGTAGGTAGATAGATAGATAGATAGATAGATAGATAGATAGATAGATAGAGTTTGTGTTGCAATGGAAAACCATGCACTCTACATCACTCTCTTCCTAATTCATTCCACTACTATGTAACAGGATAAATAGCAGAGAATAGCAAAGGAAAATAAATATTTGTTAATTGGCGATGTCTTTCTTGCTATAGTCATATAGTTTCTTTCGAAGTGCAATTGGCTTCTCTTTCTCACTTGGAAAAGTCCACTTTGACTCTATTTACATATTCCATTTCAATTACTTCTGAACTAAAGAAACAATAAAACCACTGTTTCAGTCTTAAAATTCTTCTTTGAACCATTATGGAATCATAATAGTTACTTCTTTGGTAATTAAAGTAACACATAGTCACTTGGCCTCTGTATACTTCCATGCCATCATGACTGGTCATGATTTCACTTAAGAAAATGATCCCTTAATAGAAACAACATGTCACTTTATGGGACGTGGGAGGTGTTTTGCTATGGGTCATGAACATCCCTCTGCTCCACAATAGATTGAATACTAAGTGCAGGCCCTGGAAAGGCAGGGGCCCTGCCACCTGAGTCCCATATGCGTAAGTTCCAAGCTGAGGGAAAGTCAGGTCAAACAACACCAATGCAATGGAAGGAAACCAGAGTTTAGATTCCTGCTACAGAATTGCAAAGCAGAGTACAGGAGAGGGGCCTGACTAGAATGAGGGTTGTTTGGGAGAGTGCACCTTCTAGTTTGTTCTTCTATACATGGATGGCCACAACATGAAGCCCACTGGGGTAATGTGTGCTCCATGAAAGCCTGGTGGAGTCACATTTCTACATCTACTCTTAAGTTTCCTGTATTTACTCTTGAGTTTCAACCATTCTTAATCTTCTCATCATATCCCATAAATGTGAAAGCAGTGTGAAGCTTTAAAATGCTAGTTGCACATGATTACAATTAAACAATGTGGAGACTCCTAAGAAATGGAAATGATGAGGAAGGGATACATGATGCGTGTAGGAATTCTTTGTGACTGATTATAAAATTCTTTTTTCTGGGATTTCTGCTTCAAGACTGATGGTAGAAGCAAAGGTTTTCCTGCTTTAAAAAAAAGGTGTAAAAGAATAAAATGTCCTAGACTTCTTAATCCAAAGATACCTTGTGTTATAACAATTAGACATTTTCATATTCATAAAATGGTAACATAAATTTTATTACCACACCAGCATTTCATTTATTCCTAGCCTGATTTCCAGACTAATCTCAATATTCAAGAAAATATCTCAAAAGTAGCTGAAATTTAGGGCATTGAATAACATTGCACAGAAGAAAAGCATATACAAGAACATAAAAAGCTATGGTTTTCTTCACTGATGTAATTTCACAATGTTAGAGTTTTTCTTTTATTAAAAACTACCAGTTGCAAAGACATGACTGGAAAGTTCAGGCACATGGGTCCGCCTTCCTGCCTCAGGTCCTGGGCAACTACCAGACAATCTGCAGGGTTATGAGATAAAGTCACGAATACAGTGTGTTTGGCTAAATATTTTTAATAGATTATAATACCTCTGTTTGGCTCAAATAAATTATCCAGCCTTATTTGGTCCACTTTCCCATTTCATGGTTGGCTGATCATTGAATTCTCTCAGAAAGCAAAGCAATGAAGAAAAGGGGAAAAAAGAAGAAAGATGAAAAAAGGAGGAGGAAGGGGAAAAAAGAAGAAAGGTGAAAAAAGGAGGAGGAAGGAAGGAAGGGGGCCTGAGGAGGAGGACAGAGGACAGAGGAGCAAAATTCAGGAAGTCGGGAAGTCAGGTACTGGTGGCCTATGCCTACAATCCTAGCTATTCAGAAATGAGATCTGAGGATCACAGTTCAAAGCAAGCCTGGGCAGGAAAAGTCTACAAGACACTAAGCTCCAACCACCAGATAGTTCAGAGTAGAGCTGAGTGCCACAGCCTTGAGCAAAAGATACTCAGTGCCCAGGCCCTGAGTTCAAGCCCCAGGTCTGTCAAAACAAAAAGTCATTTTTATGTTGCAGACTTCCTTGAAGCCCATAGTTTGAAACGATATACGGAAGGGAAAACTATCACTCAACAAAGCTCAATAGCTTGTAGAGCTGCTGTGTCATTCTATTGCATGTCCTACCAGACACGTATAAAATGTGCTTTGCTTGGCCAAAGAGCTATCCCACAACTCCCTGCTCAAACACCTGATGACAGTGGACATTCATTTCAATGGGAACAAGATAGTCTTTCATTTTCCTTCTGTTGTACTCGTTACAATGTGGCCAGATTTACACTCTCTCTGTGAAATGCATTGGATTTCTCAGTCAATATTGGCTACAATATTAGTAATTTCTCAAGATCTTGCCTGTCATTTAAATGCAGACACAAAACTCACAGTCTCCTCATGGTGTCCATTTCAGTTTCAACATAGAACCATCATCATTTTACCAAAGACCAACTTTCTTACAGCATAGTTTCTATAAATAATGCACAAATAAATACTCTGCATATGCAAATTCAACCAATTACAGATTGTACATCTTTAAGGGAAAAGCAGTGCATCTGTACTAAAACACATTCACACTGTTTTCTTGTCATAATGCCCTATAACATGGTATAAAATCTAGCTACATATTATTTCAATTATATTACTTACTGTAAGCAATCTAGAGAAGACAAAGTATATGAAGGATGTTTGTAGTTTATATGCAAGTATTATACTGTTTTATATCAAAAGAACTTCATTAGCCACATGGGTTGTAGAGCCAACCCACTTCAGATACTAAGGGACATTGTAATTTGGGGGAAAGTTATGTTGCAGATACTATTTGGCCAGCTAAACATTAACTGCTCAACAAAACTCTAGTGTTAACAATAACTATATTAAAAAGTTAATGGGCAGCAGCAACTTGTTGACAAGACTCTATGTGCGTATGTGTGAAGAATAAAAGCTCAAAGGAGCAAGGTGCCAGTGGCTCATGTCTGTAATCCTCAAGAGAATGATTTCTGAGAATCAAGGTTCAAAGAAAGCATGCACCAGAAAGTCTCTTATCTACAATTAATCACCAAAAAATCAGGAAACAGAGCTGTGGTTCAAGTGGTAGACCACTATCCTTGAGTGCAAAGGCTAAGGGATAGCACTCAGGACCTGTGTACAAGCCCTGGTGCAGGCACCAAAAAGTAAAAAAGCACAAAGAAAAATGAAAAAAATGCACAGAAACATGTCAAAAAACTGGGATGACTTAAAGGCTTTAAAAAAATCTCAGACTTTAAGGCAGACGGATGGGGTGAGAGATGTTGATGTTTGTGATGTATATCACAGTGGGTTACATTGTGCATTTCCCCAACTTTCTAGTGCTAACAGATTAAGGAATATGTTCCTCACTTTCAGTGAGGAACATTGAGCTCTTTTGGAAGAAAAGGGAGAAGGAAGAGGAGGAAAAGAGGTGAGAAAAGTGGGAGAAGAGGCGAGAGGAACCGATAACAAAGAAGACTATCTAGACATATATTCTGACTCCCAGTTATACCATAATGTACAAGCCAGAGCTTGCTACAATTTACTCAATTAGAGTAAATATGATCATTGTATTTTATAACGTGTGAATATATTTTAAATACAAGAATTAAAGCTTCATGTCCATAATGAAGACCAGAACGCCTATAAATTGAAATTATAATTTTTTTTTTACATTTTAGGTGTCAAAGCCTATAAGTATGCCCTTATAACAAAAACTGCATGAATCTAGTGATCAATGTAAGGAACACATTATGAAGGGAAATGAATACATTTCAACTACCATTCGTGAAGAGAATAAGGCCTTCAACTGAAGAGGCAGTGACATCTCTGGATGCAATGACGTCAGAAGTGTCATCGTAATTCCAAATTATCCTGTACTCATAGAAATTCCAAATTTTGAGGGGAAGAAGTTCCACAGTAAGTTGAATGACAGTATTAATTCCACTTATTCTAGCTGTTGGAATACTAGCCCAAAGTTCATGGCTGTGGCCGTATCTACTATACACAAGTGCAACATTGACTGCATTTCAGGTATCTTAGAGCTGATGGGTTGGAGAAACTATTTGCTTTCTCTACTGATTTTGTCCATCACCAAAGAAGACAAGGGATAGCTCGCAATTCAATTGGGAAGAAACTGGTGGAGCAGTGAACTCCTATTTAGCTCAGTTCCTCCTATCTCCACGTAAGAATCACCATTGTTAACACAAATTGGGGAGGGATGGGGGCATTGTGAAATTCCATGGCACTTTAAACCACCCCACCAAACTTCACCCATCTTGGCAAGCCAGGTTAGGTAGCAATGCTTCTAGGTGTAGCCAGTCATATCCTGGGTTTCAGGTTTCAGCCTGCAGCTCAGAGTCATCCATAAACAGTTTTCACATTCTCCACTTCCACCAAACCACCCCAGAAAGTCTCTAACATGGTAAGGAGGGCACCCAAACAATTTTTCATGATAGGTCTTTGATGGCTTCCATTTTGGTCATGTCACAGTGTTGATTTTACACCCTTACAAAGCAATCAGAAGCAGAGCAGACTGTGGCCTTGAAAGAATGCTTGCTCCCACACATCGAATAAGGTACAGTGAATTGAAATTCCATATAGTATTGGTATCCTTTTACATAATTACCAACGGAATTACTACAGTGAGAAAGGGAAAGGAAGCCAGACATCGTGGCACACTTCTGTTTCCCAGATACTGGGGAACAGAGGTAGGGAGGAGCACAGTCTTGAGACCACCTGATCAAATGAAAAGCAGGGGAGGGAGGGGAGGAGGAGTTAAAGGGGAAGAAGAGTGAAAAGGGCAGAGGAAAAGGGAGAAAGGTGGAAGAGATAGAGGAAGGGGAGGGCTGGCCAGCCCAAAAGACTATCCAAAGATAACTCAAAAGCCAAAAAAAAAAAAAAAAAAAAAAGGAACTGGAGGAGTGGTTTAAATGAAGCAAGGAAAAGGCCTCAAGTTCCAAGCCAAGCATCACAGAGCAAGAATTGGAAGAATTAGCTTCTTCATTTGTAAACAAGGCAGACAAAAGAGAACAAGAACACCCCTTCAAAAGGCAACTTGTCCTTGTCCACTCTCAGCAGAAAAGTCACTGAGCATGTCATGTCCAGCCTGTTGGATTCATTAGGCCTCAGAAAGACTTACTGGGGACATTCGTGGGGGCACCCTCATCACTGTGCCTTGTTCTGTGTCACAGGAAGTGGAGAATATCTGCCATTTTCATTTCCATAACATTCACCATCTCAAGTTGCTTATTCAAGTTTCTTAAGGTAAAACTGTTTCTGTTCTCTATATCATTGAAAATGTATACAGCAAGACATGGAGTTTTATATGCTCAAATCCACTGGATTAGCAAAGGAACACAAAGGCTCTGACACCAGGGGGAAGAATGCTCTATCTCAAAGCAAGCGTGACCATTTACGTCCATCACCATACTGGGGCGACCTCAATCCATCACCAGGATCTGTACTTCTCACACTTGGGAATGAGGGGTACTTGCGCTTGTTGGCATTTACTCCCATTTTGTAAATAGTCATTTCATAAGTATAGAGGATACCTTAAGAAGTATCTACTTTCTGTGTATGCTCATACTAGGGCCTTGAACTCAGGGCCTGGGCAATGCCCCTTAACTTTTTTGCTCAAGGCTGCTTTCTATCACTTGAGCCACAGCTCTACTTTGGCTTTTTGGTGGCTATTGAAGGTGAGAGACTCATGGAAATTCCTGCCTAGGCTTTCTTTGAATCTCAACCTTCAGATTGCAATCTCCTAGGAAGCTAGAATTATAACTGAGCCACCACCAGATGGCTTCTAGTCTCACTTTTTACCTGTAGCTGTTAAACACTCCACACAAGAAGTTCTCAACTTTAATCTCACTATTCATAGAATAGAATAGACTATCATCATATAGAACAGGCTGTCCATTCTATATTAAAAATCATGTTTAGAAAGTGGCTCAGGTGGTAGAGCTGAAGAGCTCAGGGACAGAGCCCAGGCCCAGAGTTCAAGCCCCCATGAACAAGAAAAAAAATATCATGTTTCTTTCATTTGGAATATCAGCAGATCAGCTACCAGTGTACCTTTATCTACCTATCCATCAATTCTTAGAAATTCAAAAGGCAACCAACAAACGTTGTATCCATTCCTACAGATTTTCTCAGGAGCCATATTTTCTTCTATTATGAATTTCTGAAACATAAGTATAGTTTTCTTTCTCTACCACCAAACCATTTAAACAACTTCCCATATTGTAAACATTTCATAGATTTAGGTTATATGCTCCAAAATGTACTCCTCTTGATTTTGCTTATCCCACAGGGAAAGTCCTTTTCAAATTAACATTTGGTGTCATCTTCATGGAACTAGAAACTCCATGAGGATACAGGGCAAGTCTGCCTTATTTGCTCCCCCCCCAAAATAATCCCAAAATCTGGTACTGTTTAGAATTTATGCTAGGTAGAGAATTGACTAAGATGCTAAGTCGTTATTGCCAGCTCTTACTTACAATGATATGACCAGTTTGTAAAAAGCCATATGTGGAAATGATTTGCACAAGATTGTGTAACATGTTAATGAAAAAGCCAAGGTGGCTTTCTTCATTTCCTATTCTACATGGATGACACCACAGAGGTTCTTATACCTGTTTGCATTTCCTTAGCCTCAGGTCCTCAGCTCCTCCCACTAGCCCCCAGATCCACCCATACCTAATGAGCCACTCCTACTCACTACCTATCTACTTCCCCTTTACCCCCAGAGAGAGAAGCTGCCACCTGGATAAGGTGCAGACACCATGTAGCTCCCTCTCCCATGGGAACTATGGCCCCACTTATAAACCTCTTTTTGAACCTTTTCTCCTGTCTGTGATGATCTCTGCATGGTCCTCTGGATGGCTGGGACATATCTTTTCAACACCTAATAGGCTGAGGAGGCCAATGGTACTGATGAATGAGTTCTTATCACTTGAATGGTGTATCCATTCCCATCGTTCTTCATTGGCTGGACAGAGAAACCTTTCTGTAAATATGCCTGCTTTATGCATACTTCATGGAAGATCCAAAGAACACAACCTGAAGTAGAATTCTGTAGCCATAGTGACGAGCCAAGTTACTCTCTTAGAGACAGTCAGGTATGACAGGGATCAAGCCACAAATAGCAGCTGTTATTTCCTTGTCTCTGCCATTGCTAACGCAAATCTGCTAAACATAGCTTTGATGAATTATTTGGGGTTCTTAAAAGAAAATTTTCTTTTGGTTTTCTAGAGCGTCTCTTGATCTTACAAAAAAGGTAAATATGCCTTTCTACTGAGGACAAAGATGATATAATAATGACTGTCCAATTTTATGTTATAAATATCACTGTATAAATAATTCTGATTTGAATAGGTCTACGAGTCAGATGGAGAAGACACTCATTTTGGTAAACATCTCATATTGAAGCTGTAAAGACACTCTTTACTAAGTCCATGCCCCAATATATCCAAGTCTTTCTACCCGGTATGCTTCGGTCTAAATGGTCTGTTTCCCCTGTCATTTTGGTGAACACTTTGGAGACAAAACTAGGTATCATGAAAACCCCAAATTCCACTGCTACAACACCAAGAGATACTGACAGGCAAGATTATCTTTATAAATGACCTACAGATGTTTAACTAACCGCCATGTACATTAGCTTTAGGTTCTGAGCAACTTTTGCAACATTTCCCACTTGTTCCTCTGTGGAGCAGAGGAAGGAATGCAAGAAAAAGACTAATGAACTGTGGGTGCAGCTTTAGTGGTAAGAGAATTTGCCTAGTCTTTCTGAGAAACTTACAAAAAAAAAAACCAACACAAAAAAACAGAAGTATTATTTAAGCTCTAAACACTAATATGCCAAACAATTTACATAAATCGTAAAATGGAGAAGGAATTTCTAGTCTTTTTTTTTCCTGGTGAAAAAATGAAGTGCATTCATTTGATCACAGTCACACCATTATTTAGTATCAGATCTACGATTGCAGTCTAGACATATCCAGCTCATTCTGGATTCCTTATTAGGCTTCTAGCTCTGGAGTCCCTCTGCCCAGGGGACAAATCCTAAGATTGCTAGCACTTAAAACTCTCCTAGTTATAGAAAGTAAATCACAAAGAGCCTCTCCTACTGTGAGAAGCCATTCAATAAATCGTCCTCAAAGCCTTCCCACAGAGGGTACCTGGGAAAACCCCAGTAAGACCTGAGTTCTAGCAGAAGCCATCAGTGAGTACAAACAACACAAATTTGCTTCTTTGCTACCGACCCTTGGCTCTGAGACTCAGCCTGTCATCAAGAGTGTCAACTTCAATGGATGGGCATGTGTCCACAGGAACTGAGTTGAGGTCACACTTGTCTCACTCTGTCCTGCAAACAGATGTCTGGGTGACAAGTCTTAGTCACACATGGCGAACAGAGGTTCCAGCCAAATCAGGTGGGAAGTGCCATATCTTCTTTCTAAGCCCTTTTGGCCAGCCAGCTCATTCCCTAAGATAATCCTGCATCAGCTGGTTTTTCTCCAGAATCTTTTAACACAAAGCCTGCGTTTGGGTGATGTCTTGTTATTGGACAAGCAGAACTGAGTTTATTTCTGTAACTCACCAAAAACCCCATCTGGTTCTGTGTGTTTGAATGTGCCCCTTCAGAGTTCCCTCCAAGGAGCCAGGTAAAAACTGATGTAATGCAGAGTTCTAGTGGTGGCAAGAAGGAAAGCAGGTGATAGAGCAACCAATAAACAACAACCCAAGAGAATTGCTGTTTATTATTCATTTATCACATTAAGATGGAAAAACAGGGCTGGGAATATGGCCTAGTGGCAAGAAGCTCTCTGTTCGATTCCCCAGCACCACATATATGGAAAACGGCCAGAAGGGGCGCTGTGGCTCAGGTGGCAGAGTTCTAGCATTGAGCGGGAAGAAGCCAGGGGACAGTGCTCAGGCCCTGAGTCCAAGGCCCAGGACTGACCCCAAAAAAAGCAAGATGGAAAAACAAAGTCTGTAATAATCATCCCAGGGAATATACAGCAAACTCTTAAGGATAATAGCTTTCTCCCAGATGACAAGAGTTCAATCACTGGCCTACATGAAGCATCATAAAAAACAATAGTATCTCCTCTGGAAATAGAACTCGGTGTGGTCACTTTTCAACATATTACCAAGTTTGTTATGAATCTTCCAAATTAAATTTAAGCTCCCCCACATACACACAGCCCGTGTACTGGATTTTTTTGTATATTCAAAAGATGCTCTTTCCTGCCAGGTGTGATTTGTGAAGTCCTATACCTACCCTACCCACTGTCGGGGAAATTAACATCATCTCTATGGGGCAGGGGCAGCTGTGATTTCATTCCTGTCCTGGAAAAGTTCTTCCCTTGAATATCTTACTTCTGAGGTCTTTCTCAACTACTCAGGATGAAACACACAATGTCAAACATCCACGCTTTGTCTTCTCATCAAAAGCCTTCACTGAAAAAATAATATATCTCAAAGATGGTCAAATACAAATACTAAATACAAATACTAAAAGCTTTTATGCTGTATAACCTGAAAATTGAAAAGTCTAAACTGTGCCTGAACTAGTTATCATGAGACAAAAACCAACCGCAAACTATAAGAAATTACAGGCAGTAGTCCTTTTTATCCCCAGTCCTGGGGCTTGGACTCAGGGTCTTGGGTGCTATCCCTGAGCCTCTCTGTGCTCAAGGCTAGCGTTCTACCACTTGAGCCACAGTGCCTTTTCCAGCTTTTTCTTACTTTGTTGGAGATAAGAGTCTCATAGACTTTGCTGACTAGGCTGGCTTTGAACTGCAATTCTCAGATCTCCACCTACTGAGTAGCCAGGATTACAGGCGTGAGCCAGCAGTGAACAGCAGCCGCAAAGTTTTTCACAGTCACCTGCAGCTTAATCATAACTGGGGCATGTTCTAAGGGCTGTGCTGTTGCCATCCCACTGCTGAGCAAACATCACACAGCTCACTCACACAAACTAAGCTGGCTATGACATCACTAGGTTACACAATCTTAGGGGTCCACTGTTATATTTGTGACCTGTCTTGGGTTGAAGTGTCATTATGAAGCACATGACTACATTGAAATGAGCTCTTCCATATGAGAGAAAAAAGACTCATTTTCCATGCATAAGGATGAAAGAAACTAGAATGTTCATAAATACATTCACCATGTTTATCTAAAGAACTTCTTGAGATTCATGGGAGTTTTGATGCCTTATATAATATTGGATCCACTAAATGCCTTCCCCTGGCCATATTCCAAGAGCTTTTAAATTGTTAGGTCTACAGACAACAACCAAGGCTCAGAAGTCTCTGAATGAAGATTTAATGATTCGGGGGTGGGGGGGTGGGGGTGCTCATTCACTACCCTTTCGTCTCTATCCTTCTAATACACACTGTCACTATGGTTTCTTATAACTACACAGAAAAATGGACAGCATGGAAGAATATTTCTGGCAAGGTACTGAGAACAAAATAAAGAACTAATTTCCTTTAGTCTTCATTTTTACCTACAGGTCAGATCACTTGCGAATATAATAACCACAAGAAACTCTGCACTAATATAACATTAGACACCAGGGCTTCACAGCTATTCAGACCAGGTTCACCACGAACACTGAAGTTATTTAATAAAATTGAAGATGACTTTTCAATCCGGGATACTAAGAAATTTGTATATCCCCTTGCCAATATTTTTCATGGTGATTAGCTCTTTTTTTTCCCCTCACAGACACTGGTATGCTGCTTAAAATAATATTTGTGGCTTTACTCACCATCTGTCAAAGGAGACATGTTGATTTTCTTAAAGCAAGTTGGGTCTGCATTCTTTCTCTGTTACTGTTACAGGTAGACCTGACAGGCATATGATCGTTTGTTTGCAAATGCTCTCCCCTAGATGGAACCTAGTTAAGTTTCATTTCTTACCTGCTGGACAGTTGCACTCAGAAGGTGTTTCTCTTGTGATTCTCAGTTTAGCCATGTGTTCGTAGGATTCCTGTAGGAAAAGAAGATATATTAAGAGCTAGCAGTAGTATCCCAGTTCTGTGAGTTCTTCAGGGACTCTTCCTCTGTGGCTGTTAATAATGTTTGATAGCCCTGCACAAACAGCATTTATGTAAGTGCATGGATCTTAGCCAATGCTAACAGTACTCAAGACATAATTTTGTTTTTAATTTAAAAATCAATTTAACATTGACATAGATTGAAAGATTTGGGGAATACCTTTCTTCATTATTCAACTATCCCCACCCTCTCCCTGCACAGCCAAGGCAAAACTCCGGCACTAACAATGCAGCTCATGGCAATGTGTGTCCTATCAATAACAGCCAATGTTGTAGACATACTTTATCACATTCGGGCTGCAACTACTGCATCTCTCCACTGGCAGAAAAACTACCCTCTCCCTACTGGAGTCTAAGTCATCTTTAAAGGAATCCCTTTCAATTCTCCATTCATCAATATCTGAACACAACCTCTGTTAACTCTCCCCCTCCAAAAAAACAAAGGAAAACTTTTTTTTCCCAATTATTAAAACCTTTAATATGAAAAGAATTCCGAGTTAAATGAATTTTTAAATCTATGGGCTTATTTCACTTTTAAGAGTGCTTACCATTCTCTATTGATAAGGCCTAACCTTATCAAATGAAAAACAGATGTGAGCATTACAATGAATATTCTCCATACAACTGAGAATGCTGACAGCCCAGACTCCACAAAACTAAACAGCCGGGCAAAGCCCCTACTGCCATTGCAACATGCAATCCTTAAGGAAGACAGAGGGAAGATCCTCCACACAGACTTGGAGAGAAACCAAGGAAGGGACTTGAATAAATAGATACCACAGAGGCTCACACATCCCAAATCAACTGTATAACCAGTAAGGGTGGATCCTGTAGACTGACTGAACCTGTGCAAAATTCTATCCACATGCAACTCCCCCTCGAGCAAGGCCCAGCCTCACACACCTGACTATGGTCTTCAGCTGATCTGCCTTCTCCGGCAGCAGGGGAACGGAGGGTGCCCTTTTAGCAGATTCCCAGGGTGAGGATCCTCGCCTGAAGGTCGTTGGTTTTCACCCCAAGTTACAGACACGAAATCATGGCCACCCCGGAGAGGAGGGTGGCCAGGGTGGTGCACGGGGGCATGGCACAGGTGCAATGCTGCCTGGAAGGGCTGGGTTCTTCAGATCCAGCCTTTCACCCTGCTCCCTTCCCCACAGGCTTCTTCACCAGCATGGTAAGGGGGGGGTCCTCTGGCCACCTTCTACCTCCTGCCAAGACAACTGGCCAGAGGAGTAGCGACAAGTCCTCCAAAGTTCAGTCCTGGCGGCTGCACAAGTAGTTGGCAGAGTAGGTGCCAGGCAGGCGCGGTGAGGGACCTGTATGGGGCTCAGCACGGGGACCCGCAGGCAAGGGACCATCCTCAGCCTGTGGCTCTCCTCCCAGCTGGGAGCAAAACAAACAAAAATAAATAATGCTCTCCTCTGCACTCCTCTGAGCTCCTCTGCTCTCCTCTGCTCTCCGCTTCCTTTGCTCTCTTCCTCCTCTGCTCTCCTCCTCCTCTGCTCTCTTCCTCCTCAATTGGATGATAAACTTGGCTTCAGGTGTGTTAGGGAGATAGAAGCGTAAAGGTAGAAGAGGGAAATGGGTTTCAAATGTACCCTAAGTGCATCAAGTACTGAAAATGAGTACTTCATTTATGGCTCTGCAACAATCTAACATGTCCTCGGACCCTTTTGGTGCCAATAAGATAGAGGAGAGTTGTGTGACAGATCTCTGGTCTTGCAGGCTTTAGGTTGTAACAGAAAGGAGAACTAGATGGTTCTGAATGTTTATTCAAGGTCCATCCACCCACTTCCTCACTTTCAGCCCTCCCATTATGTTCTTAAGCTTCAAGGAAATAAGTGTTTCTGTTCTCTCACCCGATCCACTCCATTCCCCCATGTACGGTCCAGTGCCAGGTGCTAGCAAGATCAACAGGGAGCAAGGTGTGGGTACTGTTCATTGGAGCTGCAGGCTTGCTGTGTTGGCTGGTCCCTCTGGAAGGAATGCTGGTGGCTCCCCTACCCCTCTCCTCCTCGTGGGAGAGACCCCCATGACCTGTGTTTGCATTTGCCTCTGTGCTTATATAGCCTCTGTATTTACACCTAACCATGCTAGGGCAAATAGGCTTCCCCTAGTTCTTAAGCAATGAGCCAGAGCTGTCCAGTCAATGGTGGTTTGGCAGCATTATGCTGCCTTTAGCCATTTGGGAACCCTATGAAATTGGTCATGGCCCCTTCCAGGATGTGCAGCCTACCAGAGTGCACAGGCGTGAGGCAGAAATAGCAGGGCCTCCTCTTGAGCACAGACCCCTCTCCTCCCGCCTTGTTCCTTTGCTGGGGCTGGCAAGCCTCATAGGCAGGGTGGCCCGACGAGCTAGGATGGCCAGCCAATGACAGGTAAGATCCTTCAGGGGGGACGACCTAAGACAGGCACTTTCTCGAGTAGGACATCCACCAGCTTATTAAACAGAAAAGGAGGAGATGTGGGGCGCACCGCCTGGCCCCGACTGTGCACGCCCTGGAGTTGTGTGACTGTTGCACCGCCTCCGGGGAGAGGGATCCTGGCTAACCCCGCCTGCCTTCAGGGTCCGGAACTGGAAGGCAGCTCTAGGCAGTAACCTGGGGTGGTCCTGCTGGTAGTGACATAGACTCAGGCCGCCCCTTAGGGAGGTCCCATGGCCTTCCACCCTTGACGGACAGCTCCGACCGCCAATCGTAGCCCCTGACTAGGTATGTTACACCCCTCCTCTTCCTGCTGCCATTGCCCATACTTAAGATGGGGTTCGCGCCAATAAACAGAGAGCGGTCTTGAACTCTGCCCAAGTCGACTGACCATCTAACTGTGGCATAAAGGTTGGGTTGGCTGCGTGCGGGCGACTTGCTGCTTATTACCTATTCTGGGTTCACCCTCGCGGGGAGGGGCGCGCCTCCTTGCCTCTCCTGCTGGTCAGGAGAGCGCCCGGGGTGCAGGGCCCCCTGCATCTGTCCATCCATCTGTCTGTCTATGTGTCTGTCTCCCTGTCCATCTGTCTGTCCATCTCTTGTGCGTCTGTCTGTCTCCCTGTCTGTCTCTATGTTGTCCTGTCTGTCCGTCTGTCTGTGTGTCTGCGCCTCTCTCCGTCTGTGTGTCCGCCCGTCCCTCCTTTTCCGTCTCCCAATCCACATGTCCGTCCCTCTGTCCGCCCCTCCATTCCTCCGACTGGACTGTGTCTCTCTGTCTGGGAGACGCACCCAGCACCACCCAAGGAGGATTCAGCACCCAGCACCACCACCCAAGGAGGACTCAGCACTCAATACCACCACCCAGGAGGCCTCAGCACACAATACCACCACCCAGGAGGACTCAGCACCCAGCACCACCACCCAAGGAGGACTCAGGTCTGTCTGTCTGTCTGTCTGTGCATGGCACCCGCACCCCCGAGGCCCCAAGGCCTGTCCTCACCGGGGTGCCGCCTTGGCTTCCCCATCCCCGAGAAAGGAGAATGAGATGCTCAGGAGCCAGGAAAACCCCCAGGAGAAGCGAGAAAGGGGAAGCGGCATCCACTCCCCGTCCGGAGCCCAGAAACGTCAGGGCCCAGCCGCCCCAAGCTCCCCAGGACACCCACCCGGGGGTCCACACCTGACAGCCCAAACCCCCGGAACCAAGACGGGCACCCTGGCTTCCCCACACCCCGACCCGATGTGCCAATGGCCTGCAGTGAGTGTGAAAGCCCCAGGGGCCACCAGGGAGGAGAGGGAGGGGGAAGGAGAGAGGGATGAGATCAAGCACCCATCCCCCACCCACCCACGCAACACCCACCCACCCACCCACCCAATTATCCACCCACCCACCCATCCATCCACCCACCCATCCATCCACCCACCCATCCATCCACCCACCCACCCAACCATCCACCCACCCATCTACCCCACCCATCATTCATCCACCCACCCATCCACCCATCCACCCACCCATAGATCCACCCACCCATCCACCCCCCCACCGATCAATCCACCCACTCTTCCACCCATCCACCCAATCATCCACCCACCCATCCCCATTGCTCTCTCCACAGTGCTCTCCAGGTCCAGGCCTCCTGCCCTGATCCTCCCCTGGTCTGCAGCCTCCATCTTCCTCCCCCTCTTCCTCCTCCTCGTCCTCATGGCTGAAGCTCATCCGGGTAACTCACCTCCTTTCTGGTTCCTCCATCAGCCCAAGGGAGGATTCGAACACAGTACCCTTGTATGGATGATCCTGACTTCTCACCTTTGTTCCTCGTGCCCCCCCCACCCAAACCAGAGACTCCCACACCATCTTCTGGAAGCTTCCCCGCGCCCTCCCTGACCCCTGAGACCCCCCCAACCTTGGGCCCTGCGACCCCTGACCCTGTACCTGACCTGGGCCTGACCTTCGACTCCAGGAGCCACAGGCTAAGCTTGCACTGTGTGGCCACCACCACAGAGGCCCGGTGCATCGTTGTGAACCCGAACAAGGGGTCGGTCACACTGCTGGACAGTTGGGGCAATCGAGGCACGACGGAGACACCAGGCCCCCACCCTGGGAGGCCAATGGTGGGGGCTGTGGGGTAAAACTGAGGCAGGGGTGGGCTGGCCCACATTCCCTGGTGTTCCGGGGGCTAAGTTGAGGCATGGATGGACGAATGGATCTCCCAGGTGTTCCGGTTTATGTCAAGGCACCGAACCCCCGCTCTCCAAGTTCCCCGTCGGACAATGTAGCTGCGAATTCTGGGATCTCCTGTGGTACCAGGGAGTCGAGTTCGAGGTTACACTCACTGTGGCCAGGAGGCCCCTGACCAAAGGCCTGGGGTTCACAAACCCGGGTGAGGTCCTGAAGTTCCGGGTAGGGGGGGGGGATCGAGGGTCAGGGGTCACAGGTCATATGTTGAAGGTTCAGGGGTCATTGGGTTGAAAGTTCAGGAATCATGGGGTTGAACTGGTCAGGGGTCATGGGTTGACGGGTCAGGGGACATGGGGTTGAAGGGTCAGGGGTTTTGGGGTTGAAGGGTCAGAGGTCGTGGGGTTGAAGGGTCAGGGGTAAGTCTCCCCACAGGCCCTCCACCCTCCACCCCCCCCCCCGCCATGTCGTTTCCCCAGGCCTTGTGTGTTATGTCTTCGAGGCCCAGGCCCTGAACTGCTCATGGGCACTGGGGCCGCAGGCACCGCAGGGGACACAGTATTCCTTCAGGATCCGGACTCCAGGTGGGGCCACCCCTGCCGGTTTCAATGCCCCCTCCCCACCATTGTCGGTTTCTAATGTTCCCCGCTCATCCCGCCATTGTCAGTTTCTAACGCCTCTCTTTGGCATTGTCAGTTTGTAATGCCACCTCTGTTGGCCACTGTCGGTTTCTAATGTCACCCCCTTCGGCCATTGTGAGTTTCTAATGCCCCACCACTCCCTAGGACCGGCCTGTACCATGAGTGCTGGCCGACATGTGCCAGTCCGGCCTCCAGGTGGGCTGCATCCTCCCCGATCTTGCTGGCCTCTGGGCCCAGACCTACGCCCTGGGTCACCGGCTCGAGCCCCGCTGGCCCCGTCCACTTCCTGGACGCCTGGCTCTATGCCCGTGAAATTGGTGAGGGTGGTTTCCAGTACCCCCTGGACCACCCAGGGCGGTTTCAAGTATCCCCAGAGACCACCAAGGGCAGTTTAAAGTGTCCCCAAGAACACCGAGGGCGGATTTGTGTCCTCGAGACCACCGAGAGTGGTTTCAAGTATCCCCACGAGCACTTTGGTGCATGGAGGGCAGTTTCAGGTATCCCCAAGACCACCTAGGGCGATTTCAAGGGTTCCCCATGACCCCCAAAAGCAGCTTCAAGTTTTCCCAGGACCATCCAGGGCGGTTTTAAGTGTCCCCGAGACCGCTGAGGGCGGTTTCAAGTGTCCACACGAGCACCTTGGTGGATGGAAGGCGGTTTCCACTGTCCCAATGAGCATCCAGGGCAGTTTTGAGTGTCCCCCAAGACCCACAAGGGCAGGTTTCAAGTATTCCTTGCACCACCGAGGGCAGTTTCGAGCCCCCCCACCCCACCCGGTGTCCCTCCATTCATCTGTGGCAGTTTTCAGAACACTTTGACCCCCTGTGAAACGTGAGCATTGCCTGCGGCCCCCGGGGCTGGCAGGTATGGTGGGAGCCACACAGGACCTGGAGGCAGTGGAGCAAGTACGACTTTCCGGTACCAGCTGCCCCTGTGCATGGGAGTACTCAGTGCAACACCCGGGAGTACTCGGTCCATCACTGGTGGGCGAGTATTTAGTCCAGCAACGTTCAGGAGGGGGTGGGGTTCCGGATTGGTGTGGGATGGGAGTACTCAGTCCAGCACCGGGGAGGGATGGGAGTACTCAGTGCAGCACCCGGGAGTACTCAGTCCAGCACCAGGGAGTACTGGTTGTAGCACCCTGGACTACTCAGTCCAGTATTGGTTGGGAGAGGTGGGTTTCAGGATTAGTGTGAAATGGGAGTACTCAGCCCAGCACTGGGGAGTACTCCACACAGCACGTGGGAGTACTAAGCACATCACCCAGAAGTACACGGTCCAGCACCCTGCCCCGCAGTCAATGCAGACTGAGGCCTGTGCTCTGTTCTTTTAGCATGGTGGCCAGCTGGTCTCCCAGGGACTCCCCGGTGAGTGCTCCTGGAACCGCCCCGTGCCTCAGTTTACCCCTGCCCCATGGCGAGTCTCCCCCCACATTGAGGGTCTTGGGAGGCTCAGACAACACCTACGCCCTGCCAGGCCTCGAACCCGGGGCCTCACCGGGCCTGTGCATCCGGGCCAGGGAAGCCCGCACCCTGACCTAGGGCTCCTAGAGCAACACGGTGGAGTTTGGGGAGCAGAGGGCGGTTTCAACTGTCCCCAGGGAGGTTTCAGGTGTCCCCAGGAGTAGAGATTCTGGGTGGGGGGTGGTTTCAAGTGTCCCCAGGACCATTTTGGGCCTGTGGGTGGATGGAGGGCGGTTTCAAGTGTTCCCGGGGGAAGGGGTCTGGGGCGATTCGTTTCAAGTGTCTCCAGGGTGGGGAGGGGTCTGTGGTGGGTGGTTTCAAGTGTACCCAGGGCGGTTTCAAGTGTCCCAAGGGTGTTTTCTAGTATCCCCAATGGGGAGGGGCTCTGGGGGGGGTGGTTTCAAGTGTAACCAGGACCACCTTGGGCCTGTGGGTGGATGGAGGGCGGTTTCAAGTGTCCCCGGGTTGGAGTGGTTCTGTAGGGGGCGGTTTTAAGCGACGCCAAGGCAACCCTGGGCCTGTGGGTGGATGGAGGGCGGTTTCAAGTGTCCCCAAGGGAGGGCGTCTGGGTGAGGGTCAGTTTCAAGTGTCCCATGATGGGGGCAGTTCTTTAGGGGGTGGTTTCAAGTGTCTCCAAGGCAACCCTCGGCGTGTGCATCGATGGAGGGCGGTATCCAGTGTCCCCACGAAAAACCTTGGGCCTGTGAGTGGATGTAGGGCAGTTTTGAGTGTCCCCACGGCGGTTTCAAGTGTCCCCGGGGGAATGGGGATCTGGGTGGGGGGGTGGTTTCAAGTGTCCCCAAGACCATTCTGGGCCTGTGGGTGGATAGGTGGGCGATTTGAAGTGTCCTCAGAGGCCTCAAATGGGGGGGAGCCTTTGCAGGTGGAGTCGTGTAGGGAGGGCTGGGGCAAGGAGCTGAGGGTCACGTGTCCCCTCCCTCCCCACTTCATGTGACCCCTCCCCCTCCCATCCCTTCCTCCCCCGAGTGTGTGCACACCCACACAGTCGGAGGTTTCAAGGGTCCCCGCCGGGCCAGCCATGCTGCACCTGCTGCTTCGGCAGCACTGGGGTCGCTGGGCCCTGGGCTGGGGCTGTCAGAGGTGAGCAGGAATCTGAACCCGGGGCCCCCAGGGTGGAGGGGGGAACGCAACGCATTGTGGGCCATGTGGGAGGCCGGGATTCGAGCCCACATCCACCCGTCCGTCCGTCTGCCCTGCAGGCTCCTGAGCGCCCCGCGTTCCCTGTGTCAGCGACAAGTTGACTGGTGAAGATGGACAGACGGACGGACGGAGGGACAGAGGGACATGGGGGGCTGGGGGCTTGGGCGGTGACAGACAGACTGCGATGGGAATCGAGACACGGACAGACATGAAGACAGACGGACGGACAGACAGGGAGACAGGGAGATGGACGGACAGATGAACAGACAGACAGACAGACTGGGAGACAGATGGACAGACCTGGAGACAGACAAACAGGCATGGACAAGAGACAGGCAGACAGATGGACAAACAGACATGGAGACAGACAGACAGGGAGACGGATAGACAGACACACAGCAGACAGATGGACAGACAGACAGACAGGGACACAGATGAGCAGGACAGACAGACAGGTGGACAGGGAGACAGACAGACAGAACTGGAGACAGACAGATGACAAAAAGACACAGATGGACGGATGGACAGATGGACATCATGGAGACAGATAGACAAGAGAGGGAGACGGACAGACAGATGAGCACACAGTGAGACACACAGGGAGACAGACAGTCATGGACAGATGGACCTGAGACAGACGGACAAACACACAGAGCAGATGGTCAGACAGACAGACGGAGAAACAGGGAGACAGACAGACGGACGGATGGATGGACAGATGGACAGATGAGCAGACGGCAGACAGACCTGGAGACAGACGGACACATGGACAAATGGATGGACGGACAGACACAGAGGGAGACAGACAGACAGACAAAGAGATGGGCGGATGGACACACGGACAGCCGGACAGCCGTGCACCTCCCCCTGTCCTCCGCTGGGGAGGAGGAGGAGGAGGAGGAGGAGGAGGAGGAGGAGGAGGAGGCGGCGGAGCCATTGCCCGTGGTGGAGCTGAGCCTGCAGCCTGGGCCTGATCATGGCGCCGCCGGGATCACCCCAGCCTCCCCCCCGCATGCACACACGTACCCAGGGTTAGGGTACTGAGTCCTCCTGCGTGGGTGCTGGGGTGCTCAGTCCTCCCCCGGCATCTCCACACAAGATGCTGGGTGCTCAGTCCCCCCTGGCGTCTCCACACAAGGTGCTGGGTGCTCAGTCTTCCTTTGTTAGTGCTGGGTGCTCAGTCCTCCCCCGGTGTCTGCATACGAGGTGCTGGGTGCTCAGTCCTCCCGTGCCTCCACACAAAGTGCTGGGTGCTCAGTCTTCTCATGTGGGTGCTGGGCAGTTAGTCCTGTGTCCCCACCGAGGGCCTGGGTGCTCAGTCCTCCTCCCATGAATCCACAGGAGGCGCTGGGCGCTCAGTTCTCCTCCCGTTCCTCCACACGAGGTGCTGGGTGCTCAGTCCTCCTGTGTGTGTGCTAGGCGCTCAGTCCTCCTCCCGTTGCCTCCGTGAGGGGTGCTGGGTGCTTGGAATAATTAGTACATGTTTTTGGAATAATTAGTACATGTTTAGGCTAGTCAAAGCCGAAGTCATAATAGCCCAATAGCTATGCCCTTATGGACACTTAAGATGATTCTAAGTGAAATGAGCTCCATGTTATGGAAACAAGTGGGTATATCATTATTGTAATTATTTTCAACATGCGATATGAATCCGTACCCTTTTTATTTTCTCTCGTATTCCCTTCCTGTGGTTTTACCCCACTATCACTGTATCTCATCTGAGCACCCTGGATACTGTATATACGTGTATTAGAGCTAGGGAAGAGAAAGTAAATATCAAAATCAATAGACAAAGGATAAAAATACAAACAACTCCAAACACAATACTCACAAAACATTTGGTTGTAAACCAACCATACAACTCGTGGGTGGAAGGGGAAGCAGGAGGGAAGAGGTAGGCATGTGGAGGGGAGGAGGAGTTAACATGTTGGACAAGAAATGTACTCACCTGCATTATATATGAAATTGTAACCCCTCTGTACTTCACTTTGACAATAAAGGAGAAAAAAGACAATAAATATTTTTGAAAGATTCTGAAACACCTAACATTTTTTAGAGTTATGACATATAATGCTTAAGATTCTCATGTTAAAAACTAACATTTAGAATCAACACTCTCTTTCTCTGGCAATAGGAAAACTACCAACACATACACTGTTTGTGAATAAAGGTAAACATTTCCCTCAAAGAACTGCTAATCACCATACATTTCCTTTCTTCATTCCTGTTATTTACTTCAGCCATTCTCTGGCCATAATCTGAGTGAAACCAGCCAAAAGGTACAGACACTGAGGCAGGTAGGGCTGGGGAGGAGGAGGAGGAGGAGGAGGAGGAGGAGGAGGAGGAGGAGGAGGAGGAGGAGGAGGAGGAGGAGGAGGTGGAGGAGGAGGTGGAGCATGGCCCGTGGTGGAGCTGAGCCTGCAGCCTGGGCCCTGATCATGGCGCCGCCCGGGTCACCCCAGCCCCCCCCCCCCGCATGCACACACGTACCCAGGGTTAGGGTACTGAGTCCTCCTGCGTGGGTGCTGGGTGCTCAGTTCCTCCCCGGCATCTCCACACAAGATTCTGGGTGCTCAGTCCCCCCTGGCGTCTCCACACAAGATGCTGGGTGCTCAGTCTTCCTTTGTTAGTGCTGGTGCTCAGTCCTCCCCCGGTGTCTGCATATGAGGTGCTGGGTGCTCAGTCCTCCCGTGCCTCCACACAAAGTGCTGGGTGCTCAGTCTTCTCATGTGGGTGCTGGGCAGTTAGTCCTGTGTCCCACACGAGGGCCTGGGTGGCTCAGTCCTCCTCCCATGAATCCACAGGAGGCGCTGGGCGCTCAGTTCTCCTCCCGTTCCTCCACACGAGGTGCTGGGTGCTCCAGTCCTCCTGTGTGTGTGCTAGGCGCTCAGTCCTCCTCCCGTGCCCTCCGTGAGGGGTGCTGGGTGCTTGGTCACTCTCTGGGCCGCAGGGCCTGGCTCACTGTCTTTCGCTTCGGCTGCCCACAGGGGAAGGGAGAGACGGACAGACGGGTGGACACAGAGACAGGGAGGGAGACACACAGACAGGAACAGGCACTAACACAGACAGACAAACAGACAGACAGACGGTTAGACCGGCTGTGGGACAGTCAGGCAGCTAGAGAGACACAGACAGATGGACAGGGAGATAGACAGACAGGGAGACAGACAGACAGACAGACAGACAGACAGACAAGGAGACAGTCGGATGGACGGACAGATGGAAAGACAGACAGGGAGACGGACAAATGGACAGACAGACATAGATGGACGGATGGACAGGGAGACTGACAGACGGACAGATGGACAGACAGATGGACAAAAAGACACAGATGGAAAGGACAGAGACACAGACGGACGAACAGGGAGGACAGATGGACAAATAGGGAGACAGGAGAGAGACAGATGGACAGACAGACGGACAGACAGACAGACGGACACACAGACGGACACACAAGCAGTGTGACAGACACAGAGACAGTCGGACGGCAGACAGACGGATGGACAGACAGACGGACAGATGGACGAACAGGGAGACAGATGGACAGACAGACATGCAGCGAGAGACAGATGGACAGACAGATGGGCAGACGGACAGACAGACAAGGAGACAGACGGATGGACGGACAGACAGGGACCAATGAACGTAGACAGATGGACGGACGCACAGAGCGACAAGGCGCACAGGGTCCCAGGCCTGGGGGACAGACAGACGGACAGACGGATGGGCAGGGAAACCGAGGCAGACAGACAGACGGGTGGACACAGGGACAACTGAGAGAGAGACGGACAGACGGACACACGGACAGGCAAGGGGCCTAGGGGAGGGCGGGGAGGAGGGGGACTGGGGCTCGAATCCCGGCCCGGCACCCAGCCACCCGGCACCCAGCTACTCAGCACCCAGCACCCATTACCCAGCCACCCAGGTTCTCAGCCCTCAGCACCCAGGTACTCAGCACCCCAACCCCCAGTACCCAGCCAGCACTCACCTACTCAGCACCCAGTACTGAGCACCCAGGTACTCAACCCTCAGTGCCCTCAGCACCCAGCGAACCAGTACCCAGCACCCAGCCACCCACTACCCAGCTACCCCAGCAACCAGCCACCCACACAGCTACCCAGCTACCAAGTACCCAGCCACCCAGCACCTAACCCCCCCCAGCACCCAGTACCAAACCCAGCCAATCAGCATCCAGTCCCCAGCTACTCAGCACCCAGCCACCCAGCACCCAGTAACCCAGCATCCCAGCCAGCCAGTACCCAGCTACCCAGTACCCAGCACCCAGCCACCCAGCACCCAGCTACTCAGCACCCAGATGCCAGCCTTCAGCATGCAGCTACTCAGCACTAGCCCCCATTACCCATCATGCAACTACTAAGCACCCAACCAGTACCCAGCACCCAGCGACTCAGTACCTAGCCACCCAGCACCCAGTCCCCAGCACCCAGCTATTCACCACCCAGGTACCCAGCACCAAGTACCCAGCAACCCAGCACTCAGCTACTCAGCACCCAGTATCCAGTTATTTGGACCTCAGCATCCAGCTAGTCAGCACCCAGCCACCCAGCTACTCAACCCAGTACCTAGCACCCAGCCGCCAACCACCCAGCACCCAGTACCTAGTACCTAGCCAATCAGCGTCCAGTACCCAGCTACTCAGCACCCAGCCACTCAGCTACCCAGCTACCCAGCACCTAATCCAGCACCTAGTACCCAGCCAACCAGTACCCAGCACAGGACACAACCACTCAGCACCCATCACCCAGTACCCAGCACCCAGCCAACCAGCCCCCAGCACCCAGCTACTCAGCACCCAGACACCCAGCACCCAGTACCCAGCTACTCAGCACCCAGCCACCCAGCTACCAGCTATCCAGCACCTAATCCAGCACCTAGTACCCAGCCACCCAGCACCAGGACACAACCACTCAGCACCCATCACCCAGTACCCAGCACCCAGCCAACCAGCCCCCAGCACCCAGCTACTCAGCACCCAGACACCCAGCACCCCAGTACCCCAGCTACCCAGCACCCAGTACCCAGCACCCAGAACCCAGCCACCCAGCTAGCCAGCAGCCAGTACCCAGCTACTGAGCACCCAGTTCCCAGAACCCTGCTACTCAGACCCCAGGCACCTAGTACCTAGCACCCAGCACCCATCTAACCAGTACCCAGCACCCAACTACTCAGACCACACCATCCAGCTACTCAACACCCAGCTACCAAGCACCCAGTCACCCAGCACCCAACCACCCAGCACCCAGTACCTAGCACTCAGACACCCAGTAACCAGCCCCTAGCCACCCAGCACCCAGTACCCAGCACCCAGCTACCTAGTATTTAGCACTCAGCACCCAGAACCCCCAGCTTGCAAATTGCACACCCGTGTATCATTTTACCCTGTTTTGACTCCACTGCCTCTGTCCCGCCTGTCCGCTCTGCCCCACCCAGCCCCCCATCCATCGCCCGTCCTGCCCTGGCCTGAGCCTTCCAGTGCCCCAAGCAGAAACAACAGGAAACCGCCAGGGTGGGGCGGGGCTGGCCAAGGAAAGCAAAGATTTATCATTTCAACTTCACATCTGAGTAGTTCATAAGAATGGGTAGCCATTTGACAGGCAGATACAATGGGGAAGATTCCAGGAAGAAGAGACAGAGACAGGAACACAGGAAGAGAACAACTCTCTAGAAACCAGGAATTCCTGCTGCTGAATGCCATAAGCATTGTGAAAATTAAAAGAAGCTGGGGTCAATTTGGGCTCCTTCCATAAGGCAGTGGAGAAGAGGTATTTAAGCATAAGACATACATTTTAGAAGTGTCCCAATGTACAGGGTGCTGGTGGCTCATGCCTGTCTGTCATCCTAGCTACTCAGAAGGCTGACCTTTGAGGATCATGGTTGAATGCCAGTGAAGACAAGAATGTCTGTTAAAGAGTCTCATCTCCAATTAACTACAAAAAAAACAAAAACAAAAACCTGGAAGAGGCACTGTGGCTCAAAGAGACAGAGGACTAGCCTTGAAAGGAAAGGAAGAAGGGGCTGGGAATATGGCCTAGTGGTAGAGTGCTTGCCTTGTATACATGAAGCCATGGGTTCAATTCCTCACCACCACATATAGCAAAAAGCAAGAAGTGGAGCAATGGCTCAAGTGGTAGTGTACTAGCCTTGAGCAAAACAAAAACAAAAGCCTGGGACAGTGCTCAGGACCTGAGTCCAGGACTGGCAATGAAGGAAGGAAGGAAGGAAGGAAGGAAGGAAGGAAGGAAGGAAGGAAGGAAGAAGGAAGGAAGGAAGGAAGGGAGAAAAGAAAGAGAGGAAGAAAGAAAGAGAGAAAGGAACATAGTGAGTGAACTCAGGGTCAGCACCTGCGTTCATGCCCCACAAACAATAACAACAACAAAGAATCCACAAAATGCTAGTTTTCCAATAAAAGATTAAAAATTTGTTAGAAATATGTTGCTAACTTATTAAAAAAAGACCCTAACACTTCAATTTTTAAATTTAGCTCAAATGAGCAAAGCATCAGGCAGAACTTCATATGGTCCTATTTAAAAGGATCACATTGGCACTGAACTACATTGAGCTCCTACATCATCATCAGTATAGAGAAAATGAGTCTAACCTTACATTTCTTGTTTTTCAGAAAATGGAAAATGCTGAACTCTCATATAATTATTACTTCTAAATAGGCATAATTAGTTGGTTGAGAGCAATCATGATAGACCTAGTAGTTTTCAATGTTATCAAAAGTTCTAAAGGCCATCTTTGATCAGGAATCTTATTTTAGAATAATCCTCACAGCTACCATGTGCCAGCAAAAAACTCAGCCTTATAATTAGAAAGACACCATCACCTCCACTTGGAGTAGCCAGCAGCCTCTCAATGTGTTTTCCTTTTTTAAAAAAAAATATATATAATTACTTATTTATTGTCAAAGTGATATACAGAGGGGTCACAGATCCATACATTAAGCCATGTTTTCTTATACGCAAATTATGATTTCAATACATACCCGATCTAATATTCAGGATGTTTTAGGAATGAAATGAGATAATTAATGTAAGATCAATTACCAACAATTTTTAGAAAGCCGAGCTGTATGAAAGCTCACACCTCATTGTTGGATCCTCAGAATTCATAGCATTTAGGACCATGCAACTCATTGTGTTTTACATCACACTTCTTCATATACATATGGGACCATCCTATTATATTTCATTGTCCTTTCAAGGGTTCTACTCATTTATTTTTTTAAAGAAAATCTCAATAACCAAAATGTGCACTCTAGTTCTCTAATTCTCTAAGAATAATGTAGTTTGCTGCATACAAACTACTGTCATTATGTATTTCTAAGCCATGTACATTGAACATAACAAAATGTGTTAAAATTAAAACACATGATTTAGCCAGGCACCTGGGGCTCATACCGGTAAACCTGGATACTCAGCAAGCTGAGATGCAGAGGGTCAGGGTTCAAAGCCAGCCCATTCAGTAAAGTCCAAAAGACTCCATCTCCAATTAACCAGTGAAATGCTGGGCTAGATGTGTAAGTGGCAGAATACCAGCTGAGTGGGCATACATGCCAGGATGAAGCCTTGAATTCAAACCTTGTTACTACAGGTGGTGGGAGAGGAGAGGAGAGAAAAGGGGAGGACAGGGGAGAGGAGTGGAGGGGAGGAGAGGGAAGGGAGGGGAGGACAGGAGAGGAGAGGAGAGGAGAGAGAGCACAATACATGGTTTAATAAGATTCTAATAGTTCAATACCTATTTTTGTAGCTTTAGACTGGTTTACAGAAGGAAAAGATATTTCACAAGTGAATGAACGATTATGGAAAGCAAATTGCTGTCTTCCACATAATAAACACATAAACAATCTTCCAAGTAATGTTTTACATCTACATAACTGATTAACTAGAAAATATGCCAAAATACTTGAATTAGGAAAAGCAGTTCATCACTTAAAATATTGTAATTTATCTTTACACTCAGTTTGTAAAAACAACAACAACAAAAACAAAAAAGTAGCTGCTAAGTGCCAGTGGCTCTCACCTGTAATCCTAACTTCTCAGAAGCTTATGAGCTGAGACTCACAGCTCAAATCCATCCAGGCAGGAAAGTCTATGAGACTCATCTCCAAATAACTACCAAAAAAAGCTGGAAGTGGACCTGTGGTTCAAATGATAGTCTGCTAGCCTTCAGCACAAGAACAGCACCCAAGCCCTGAGTTCAAGCCTCAGGACTGGCATAATGAACAATCATAAATAGACCCAACATATTCGACTAGCAATGTGGCTTAGCGGCAGAGTGCTCACCTAGCATGCATGAAGCCCTGGGTTCCATTCCTCCCCACCACATAAACAGAAAAAGGTGGAAGTAGTGCTGTGTGTGTGTGTGTGTGAATAAAAGCAGCTCAGGGACAGTGCTCAAGCCCTGAGTTCAAGCCTCAGAACTGGCAAAATAAAAAACAACATTAAATTAAGTATATAACCCTCCTGGTAATACTAATGAGAAATCATTAGTCCAAGGCCCAGGACTGGCCAAAAAAAAAAAAAAAAGAACCTAAATGCTTACATACAGTACTTAGAAATTTTCTAAGCACTATCTGCTGTGTATCTGTTTTCTAATACTGTACAGTAATATGGTAATACTATCATGACATTATAGCTGATTAATATACTCTATGAAGTTTTTAGTAAGTGCCACCACAGTAACAGCAGCTAACTGAGTATTACCACAAGTAATTAAGACCATGAGTGACAGGTGGTTGAACTTCTCTTTGTGTTTAAAAAACAAAATGAGTTTTCACACAAAAGGAGAAGGGACGGACTCACGGGAGGGGCCCAGAGAAGGTGATATCTACCAACTTTTTCGAAGTGACTATGTAAGGAATTAAAAACATAGTCCTCTACTTTGAGAATTGTACTCAAGTCAAAAGTCCCTTCTGGTGGCCACCCATCTTGAAAGTGAGCCACTCAGAAGAGCAGAGAGTCACCCACTTTCGTTTCTTGATCTCTACACTATTATTGTGAGTAACTTCCTTCCAGTGGGCTAAAGGTCAAGTCCACGGGAGTGGAAGGGACGTTGCCCATGCCTATCAGTCTCGTCAGTTGTGCAGTCCACAAAAATAACAAGAGGTAAAACAATTCCAATAAAACAGAAGAAACAATACACACAGGCCTGATATTTAAAAGACTTACAAAATGGAGATCTCCTAAGCTGATCCGCTGGCTCCTGTGAAGAAGCAAAAGTAGCAGACCCAAGATCAAGGTGGGCAGGTTGAGCCTCCGTTAGGAGGCCCTCCTGGTCAGTTCCTGCCAAAAAGCGAACTGACTTGCACCATACAAGAAAGGCGAGGTTGGACGATCACGATGGGCACCCCACCCACCTTGGGACCAAGAGAAGGAAGAAGAGGCAAGGGATTTCTGGCACACAGGCCTGCCCCGCTCTCTGCTTGCAGCTCCATGCTTCTTGGTGTAGACCTGAGCGGTAATGAATGCCTTCCCAGGTTGGGGCACTACTGGGGGCCTAATCCTGTGGTCCTGTTGCATTTCCCATTTCTCCCTTGATTTCTTTCCCCCAAAGTTTGTTGCTACCCAGGTCACCCAAGCTGCATGGTTGAGGGAACAGGATACTGGTGAGGACAGCAGCGGGAGGCACAAGTGCCAATGGACTGGTCAGTAAGCAGCGCTGGGCTCCTTAGCCACGCCCACCACAAGAATATCACCCTTGACTTGAGCAAGTAGGACAGTCCCCTGAAACCCTTTAGCACCTTCCAAGCCACTGTGTACTGGGTGCGCTCGAATGTGCATATGTGTGCCCGTGCTTGCTTACATTCGTGTGTGTTTGTTCCTGATGCTGTACATGGGTGTGCTTACTAAGCCAAAGTCTGTGTATGTGTAAATAGGTATGTGGATGTAGATCCAGGAGGACCCGGCACAGTGTGTTATGAGTGAGCATGTGGAGGTGGCGGGAAGGGAGAAAGAGAAAGAGAGAGAGAGAGTCATCTCGCCTATGAGGAATTCTTTGTTCATGTGCGGTTGTATGAGTGTGTCATGTATGAGGTTGGACATAGGGAGTTCCAATTGTGTGCATGTTTACTTGCTTATTTGAAGTTCCCAGACACCAATCATTTGGCAAAGTCTCCCCTTTTGTGCTGTCCTCTGCACAAAGGTCTCCGGACTTGAGGCCCGGGATACCTAGCTGCCTTTGCTCTTGGAGATCTGCATGACAGTGACAATGACGCCTATGAATACTGTTGCTGGGTGCTAGTGTGCCTTGGTCGAGGCAGGGAAGGGTCAGATATCACTTTCCCTAGTGTCTTAGCAGAGCTTCCTGTAGGAGCCTTAAACATATGGCTGTGAGCCACGGGCACCAGGATTGCCAGCTCCTGCCTCTAGCCAGTATAATCCTTGGCTGCTCAATAGCAGGAAGTAGCAGGCAGGGATCTGGGCCAGAGAGGCCAAGGCAAGCGGGAAGACAAGAGTTAAGCAGACACTAGCGCAGAAAGGAGATGCCCAGATTCGCTGACCTGCTAATCTTGTATCTCCCTTATGCTCTCAGCAGAGAGATGAGGTTGATTGTGAGAGAGGGGGCGGATCCATACACCAGCCACTTCCAGGACTGGCAAGGGCAGAGGCGGTGGGGAGCTGTGTCACACGGGTTCAACCAGGATGTGGGAAGATGGAGCAGGAGGGGAGGTGGAAAGTGTATTTGCCTAGGACCCTGGCCCAAGCCGTTCCCAGCAGAATGGTCAGGGGAGGGATGTGCGGCTCTACACATCCTGTGCATCCCCGAAGGCCTGTGAGAACTAGTGAGAACTTACAGCAAACCCCCAAGGGGCCCTGTGCCCTTTTTGCTATGGCAACTCCAGTTGGAACACTGGCTCAAGTCAGCAGGAGGCGCCTAGTACCTGGCCATGTCACAGAGCTCCAAACCATATGGGCACTGCCCAGAGGCTTCCCAGCACCCCAGGTGCAAATGCACTGTTAGTGAGGCACCAGGAGGCCCTGCTGGCCTGTGAGCACCAACTGCCTACCTCTAAGCAGCCTCACTACCCCTCCCTTAAGGCTGTTCCTGTTGGAATGCAAATGAAAGCACACATCAACAAAGTGGGCAAGGAATGGAGAAACAAAACATCCGGCCACCCCCTGGAGGCTTTTCTGCATACTGGGTCGCATATGTGCAGTCCTTCCTGCTCAGAAAAACACAGGGCTGCTGCCTAGCAAGCCAGGCAAGGTCTTCAGGTGGTCTTGGCCAAGGGGGCAGAGGCCGTTTCCAGACCAATCGGATGTCAGTCATAAAAACAGAAGGCAGGAAAGGAGTGCTGCTTCCCTCCTACCTTTGTCACAAACCACCTGTGCACAGAAAAGGAGCAGAGGGGCTTGGGCACAGAGCAGGCAGACAACAGATTAGATAAATGGGGATTGGTGTTCACCAGAGGACTGAGAGATCCCAGGTGTGCAGAGGGTGAGAGCAGAGGGAGATTTGGAGAAGATAAGAAGGGCTAGGCCAGGGTGAGGCAGTTGTAATTTCTCCAGAAGAAGTGAAGAGGTGCATGGGGAGGTGTGCAGCCTGTGAACCTCAAGAGGAGGAGGGGGAAATAGGGAAGCAGTGGCAAAGAGGCAGTGACGCAGAGGCATGTGTGAGTTGAAAGCAGTCCAGAGCAGCAAGGCAGGGACAGGAGGGCTAGGAGAGAGAACTCGGAGGGAGTTATCAGCAAAGGAGGTATGTGTGCAGGGGACAAGCCTCAGGAACTCAGCTGCAGATGGCAGGTGGTGGCTAGGAAGGCCAGGTTGGGCGCCCCACCACCCTGGGACCAAGTAGAAGGGAGAAGAGGCAAGGGATTCTGGGGCACAGGCCTGCCCCAATCTCTGCGCGCAGCGCTGTGCTTTAGGGTGTAGACCTGAGGGGTAACGAATGCCATCCTTGGTTGGGGCACTACTGGGGCGTAATCATGTGGTCCTGTTACATTGACATTTCTGCCTTGATTGCTTTCCCCGAAGAGTTTGTTGCTACCCAGGTCTCCGAAGCTGCATGGTTCAGGGAATGGGAGACTGGTGAGGACAGCAAGGGGGAGGGCCCAAGTGCCAATGGACTGTCCAGTAAGCAGCGCTGGGCTCCTTAGCCACACCCACCACAAGAAAAACACCCTGGACTTGAGCAAGTAGGACACAGTCCTCGAAAACCCCTTAGCACCTTCCAAGCCACTTTGTACTGGGTGCGCTCACGTGTGCGTGTGTGTGCCCCTGCTTGCCTACATGCGTGTGTTCCTGATGCTGTACAAGAGTGTGCTTCCTAAGCCTAAGTCTGCATATGTGCAAATAGGTATGTGGATGTAGTTCCAGGAGGACCCGGCACAGTGTGTTATAGTGAGCATGTGGGGGTGGCGGGGAGGAAGAGAGAGAAAGAGAGAGAGAGAGAGTCGGCTCGCCTGTGAGGAATTTTTTGTTCATGTGCGGTTGCAGGAGTGTGTCAGGTATGAGTTGGACAGAGGGAGTTCAAAGTGTTTACCGTTACTTGTTTTTTGAAGTTCCCGGAAACCAATCATATGGCGAAGGCTCCCCTCTTGTGCTGTCCTCTACACAAAGGTCTCCGTACTTGATGCCAAGCTGCCTCTGCTCTTGGAGATCTGCATGACAGTGATGATGCTGCCTATGAATATCATTGCTGGGTGCTAGTGTGCCTTGGTCACGGCAGGGAAGGGTCAGTTATCCCTTTCCCTGGTGTCTTAGCAGAGCTTCCTGAAGGAGCCTAAAACATATGGCTGTGAGCCACGGGCACCAGGATTGCCAGCTCCTGCCTCTAGCCAGTATAATCCTTGGCTGCTCAATAGCAGGAAGTAGCAGGCAGGGATCTGGGCCAGAGAGGCCAAGGCAAGCGGGAAGACAAGAGTTAAGCAGACACTAGCGCAGAAAGGAGATGCCCAGATTCGCTGACCTGCTAATCTTGTATCTCCCTTATGCTCTCAGTAAGAGAGATGAGGTTGATTGTGAGAGAGGGGGCGGATCCATACACCAGCCACTTCCAGGACTGGCAAGGGCAGAGGCGGTGGGGAGCTGTGTCACACGGGTTCAACCAGGATGTGGGAAGATGGAGCAGGAGGGGAGGTGGAAAGTGTATTTGCCTAGGACCGTGGCCCAAAGCCGTTCCCAGCAGAATGGTCAGGGGAGGGATGTGCGGCTCTGCACATCCTGTGCATCCCCGAAGGCCTGTGAGAACTAGTGAGAACTTACAGCAAACCCCCAAGGGGCCCTGTGCCCTTTTTGCTATGGCAACTCCAGTTGGAACACTGGCTCAAGTCAGCAGGAGGCACCTAGTACCTGGCCATGTCACAGAGCTCCAAACCATATGGGCACTGCCCAGAGGCTTCCCAGCACCCCAGGTGCAAATGCACTGTTAGTGAGGCACCAGGAGGCCTGCTGGCCTGTGAGCACCAACTGCCTACCTCTAAGCAGCCTCACTACCCCTCCCTTAAGGCTGTTCCTGTTGGAATGCAAATGAAAGCACACATCAACAAAGTGGGCAAGGAATGGAGAAACAAAACATCTGTCCAACCCCTGGAGGCTTTTCTGCATAGTGGGTCGCATATGTGCAGTCCTTCCTGCTCAGAAAAACACAGGGCTGCTGCCTAGCAAGCCAGGCAAGGTCTTCAGGTGGTCTTGGCCAAGGGGGCAGAGGCCGTTTCCAGACCAATCGGATGTCAGTCATAAAACCAGAAGGCAGGAAAGGAGTGCCGCTTCCCTCCTACCTTTGTCACAAACCTCCTGTGCACAGAAAAGGAGCAGAGGGGCTTGGGCACAGAGCAGGCAGACAACAGATTAGATAAATGGGGATTGGTGTTCACCAGAGGACTGAGAGATCCCAGGTGTGCAGAGGGTGAGATCAGAGGGAGATTTGGAGAAGATAAGAAGGGCTAGGCCAGGGTGAGGCAGTTGTAATTTCCCCAGAAGAAGTGAAGAGGTGCATGGGGAGGTGTGCAGCCTGTGAACCTCAAGAGGAGGAGGGGGAAATTGGGAAGCAGAGGCAGAGGCAAAGAGGCAGTGACGCAGAGGCATGTGTGAGTTGAAAGCAGTCCAGAGCAGCAAGGCAGGGAAGGAGGGCTAGGAGAGTGAACTCGGAGGGAGTTATCAGCAAAGGAGGTATGTGTGCAGGGGACAAGCTGAGGAACTCAGCTGCAGATGGCAGGTGGTGGCTAGGAAGGCCAGGTTGGGCGCCCCACCACCCTGGGACCAAGTAGAAGGGAGAAGAGGCAAGGGATTCTGGGGCACAGGCCCTGCCCCATTCTCTGCGCGCAGCGCTGGGCTTTAGGGTGTAGACCTGAGGGGTAAAGAATGCCATCCTTGGTTGGGGCACTACTGGGGCGTAATCATGTGGTCCTGTTACATTGACATTTCTGCCTTGATTGCTTTCCCGAAGAGTTTGTTGCTACCCAGGTCTCCGAAGCTGCATGGTTCAGGGAATGGGAGACTGGTGAGGACAGCAGGGGGAGGCCCAAGTGCCAATGGACTGTCCAGTAAGCAGCGCTGGGCTCCTTAGCCTCACCCACCAAGAGAACAACACCCTGGACTTGAGCAAGTAGGACACAGTCCTCGAAACCCCTTAGAACCTTCCAAGCCACTGTGTACTGGGCGCGCTCACCGTGTGCGTGTGTGTGCCCCTGCTTGCCTACATGCGTGTGTTCCTGATGCTGTACAAGAGTGTGCTTCCTAAGCCTAAGTCTACATATATGCAAATAGGTATGTGGATGTAGATCCAGGAGGACCGGCACAGTGTGTTATAGTGAGCATGTGGGGGTGGCGGGGAGGAAGAGAGAGAAAGAGAGAGAGAGAGAGAGTCGGCTCGCCTGTGAGGAATTTTTTGTTCATGTGCGGTTGCAGGAGTGTGTCAAGTATGAGGTTGGACAGAGGGAGTTCAAAGTGTTTACACGTTACTTGTTTTTGAAGTTCCCGGAAACCAATCATATGGCGAAGGCTCCCCTCTTGTGGCTGTCCTCTACACAAAGGTCTCCGTACTTGATGCCAAGCTGCTCTGCTCTTGGAGATCTGCATGACAGTGATGATGCTGCCTATGAATATCATTGCTGGGTGCTAGTGTGCCTTGGTCACGGCAGGGAAGGGTCAGATATCCCTTTCCCTGGTGTCTTAGCAGAGCTTCCTGAAGGAGCCTAAAACATATGGCTGTGAGCCACGGGCACCAGGATTGCCAGCTCCTGCCTCTAGCCAGTATAATCCTTGGCTGCTCAATAGCAGGAAGTAGCAGGCAGGGATCTGGGCCAGAGAGGCCAAGGCAAGCGGGAAGACAAGAGTTAAGCAGACCACTAGCGCAGAAAGGAGATGCCCAGATTCGCTGACCTGCTAATCTTGTATCTCCCTTATGCTCTCAGCAAGAGAGATGAGGTTGATTGTGAGAGAGGTGGCGGATCCCATACACCAGCCACTTCCAGGACTGGCAAGGGCAGAGGCGGTGGGGAGCTGTGTCACACGGGTTCAACCAGGATGTGGGAAGATGGAGCAGGAGGGGAGGTGGAAAGTGTATTTGCCTAGGACCCTGGCCCAAGCCGTTCCCAGCAAAATGGTCAGGGGAGGGATGTGCGGCTCTACACATCCTGTGCATCCCCGAAGGCCTGTGAGAACTAGTGAGAACTTACAGCAAACCCCCAAGGGGCCCTGTGCCCTTTTTGCTATGGCAACTCCAGTTGGAACACTGGCTCAAGTCAGCAGGAGGCGCCTAGTACCTGGCCATGTCACAGAGCTCCACACCATATGGGCACTGCCCAGAGGCTTCCCAGCACCCCAGGTGCAAATGCACTGTTAGTGAGGCACCAGGAGGCCCTGCTGGCCTGTGAGCACCAACAGCCTACCTCTAAGCAGCCTCACTACCCCTCCCTTAAGGCTGTTCCTGTTGGAATGCAAATGAAAGCACACATCAACAAAGTGGGCAAGGAATGGAGAAACAAAACATCCGGCCACCCCCTGGAGGCTTTTCTGCATAGTGGGTCGCATATGTGCAGTCTTTCCTGCTCAGAAAAACACAGGGCTGCTGCCTAGCAAGCCAGGCAAGGTCTTCAGTGGTCTTGGCCAAGGGGCAGAGGCCGTTTCCAGACCAATCGGATGTCAGTCATAAAACCAGAAGGCAGGAAAGGAGTGCCCGCTTACCTCCTACCTTTGTCACAAACCTCCTGTGCACAGAAAAGGAGCAGAGGGGCTTGGGCACAGAGCAGGCAGACAACAGATTAGATAAATGGGGATTGGTGTTCACCAGAGGACTGAGAGATCCCAGGTGTGCAGAGGGTGAGAGCAGAGGGAGATTTGGAGAAGATAAGAAGGGCTAGGCCAGGGTGAGGCAGTTGTAATTTCCCCAGAAGAAGTGAAGAGGTGCATGGGGAGGTGTGCAGCCTGTGAACCTCAAGAGGAGGAGGGGGAAATTGGGAAGCAGAGGCAGAGGCAAAGAGGCAGTGACGCAGAGGCATGTGTGAGTTGAAAGCAGTCCAGAGCAGCAAGGCAGGGACAGGAGGGCTAGGAGAGAGAACTCGGAGGGAGTTATCAGCAAAGGAGGTATGTGTGCAGCGGACAAGCCTCAGGAACTCAGCTGCAGATGGCAGGTGGTGGCTAGGAAGGCCAGGTTGGGCGCCCAACCACCCTGGGACCAAGTGGAAGGGAGAAAGGCAAGGGATTCTGGGGCACAGGCCTGCCCCATTCTCTGCGCGCAGCGCTGGGCTTTAGGGTGTAGACCTGAGGGGTAACGAATGCCATCCTTGGTTGGGGCACTACTGGGGCGTAATCATGTGGTCCTGTTACATTGACATTTCTGCCTTGATTGCTTTCCCGAAGAGTTTGTTGCTACCCAGGTCTCCGAAGCTGCATGGTTCAGGGAATGGGACACTGGTGAGGACAGCAGAGGGAGGCCCAAGTGCCAATGGACTGTCCAGTAAGCAGCGCTGGGCTCCTTAGCCACGCCCACCACGAGAACAACACCCTGGACTTGAGCAAGTAGGACACAGTCCTCGAAAACCCCTTAGCACCTTCCAAGCCACTGTGTACTGGGTGCGCTCACGTGTGCGTGTGTGTGCCCCTGCTTGCCTACATGCGTGTGTTCCTGATGCTGTACAAGAGTGTGCTTCCTAAGCCTAAGTCTGCATATGTGCAAATAGGTATGTGGATGTAGATCCAGGAGGACCCGGCACAGTGTGTTATAGTGAGCATGTGGGGGTGGCGGGGAGGAAGAGAGAGAAAGAGAGAGAGAGAGAGTCGGCTCGCCTGTGAGGAATTTTTTGTTCATGTGCGGTTGCAGGAGTGTGTCAGGTATGAGGTTGACAGAGGGAGTTCAAAGTGTTTACACGTTACTTGTTTTTTGAAGTGCCCGGAAACCAATCATATGGCGAAGGCTCCCCTCTTGTGCTGTCCTCTACACAAAGGTCTCCGTACTTGATGCCAAGCTGCTCTGCTCTTGGAGATCTGCATGGCAGTGATGATGCTGCCTATGAATATCATTGCTGGGTGCTAGTGTGCCTTGGTCACGGCAGGGAAGGGTCAGATATCCCTTTCCCTGGTGTCTTAGCAGAGCTTCCTGAAGGAGCCTAAAACATATGGCTGTGAGCCACGGGCACCAGGATTGCCAGCTCCTGCCTCTAGCCAATATAATCCTTGGCTGCTCAATAGCAGGAAGTAGCAGGCAGGGATCTGGGCCAGAGAGGCCAAGGCAAGCGGGAAGACAAGAGTTAAGCAGACACTAGCGCAGAAAGGAGATGCCCAGATTCGCTGACCTGCTAATCTTGTATCTCCGCTATGCTCTCAGCAAGAGAGATGAGGTTGATTGTGGTAGAGGTGGCGGATCCATACACCAGCCACTTCCAGGACTGGCAAGGGCAGAGGCGGTGGGGAGCTGTGTCACACGGGTTCAACCAGGATGTGGGAAGATGGAGCGGGAGGGGAGGTGGAAAGTGTATTTGCCTAGGACCCTGGCCCAAGCCGTTCCCAGCAGAATGGTCAGGGGAGGGATGTGCGGCTCTGCACATCCTGTGCATCCCCGAAGGCCTGTGAGAACTAGTGAGAACTTACAGCAAACCCCCAAGGGGCCCTGTGCCCTTTGTGCTATGGCAACTCCAGTTGGAACACTGGCTCAAGTCAGCAGGAGGCGCCTAGTACCTGGCCATGTCACAGAGCTCCAAACCATATGGGCACTGCCCAGAGGCTTCCCAGCACCCCAGGTGCAAATGCACTGTTAGTGAGGCACCAGGAGGCCCTGCTGGCCTGTGAGCACCAACTGCCTACCTCTAAGCAGCCTCACTACCCCTCCCTTAAGGCTGTTCCTGTTGGAATGCAAATGAAAGCACACATCAACAAAGTGGGCAAGGAATGGAGAAACAAAACATCCGGCCACCCCCTGGAGGCTTTTCTGCATAGTGGGTCGCATATGTGCAGTCCTTCCTGCTCAGAAAAACACAGGGCTGCTGCCTAGCAAGCCAGGCAAGGTCTTCAGGTGGTCTTGGCCAAGGGGGCAGAGGGCCGTTTCCAGACCAATCGGATGTCAGTCATAAAACCAGAAGGCAGGAAAGGAGTGCCGCTTCCCTCCTACCTTTGTCACAAACCTCCTGTGCACAGAAAAGGAGCAGAGGGGATGGGCACAGAGCAGGCAGACAACAGATTAGATAAATGGGGATTGGTGTTCACCAGAGGACTGAGAGATCCCAGGTGTGCAGAGGGTGAGAGCAGAGGGAGATTTGGAGAAGATAAGAAGGGCTAGGCCAGGGTGAGGCAGTTGTAATTTCCCCAGAAGAAGTGAAGAGGTGCATGGGGAGGTGTGCAGCCTGTGAACCTCAAGAGGAGGAGGGGAAATTGGGAAGCAGAGGCAGAGGCAAAGAGGCAGTGACGCAGAGGCATGTGTGAGTTGAAAGCAGTCCAGAGCAGCAAGGCAGGGACAGGAGGGCTAGGAGAGAGAACTCGGAGGGAGTTATCAGCAAAGGAGGTATGTGTGCAGGGAACAAGCCTCAGGAACTCAGCTGCAGATGGCAGGTGGTGGCTAGGAAGGCCAGGTTGGGCGCCCCACCACCCTGGGACCAAGTAGAAGGGAGAAGAGGCAAGGGATTCTGGGGCACAGGCCTGCCCCATTCTCTGCGAGCAGCACTGGGCTTTAGGGTGTAGACCTGAGGGGTAACGAATGCCATCCTTGGTTGGGGCACTACTGGGGCGTAATCATGTGGTCCTGTTACATTGACATTTCTGCCTTCATTGCTTTCCCGAAGAGTTTGTTGCTACCCAGGTCTCCGAAGCTGCATCGTTCAGGGAATGGGAGACTGGTGAGGACAGCAAGGGGAGGCCCAAGTGCCAATGGACTGTCCAGAAAGCAGCGCTGGGCTCCTTAGCCACGCCCAACACAGAACAATACCCTGGACTTGAGCAAGTAGGACACAGTCCTCGAAAACCCCCTTAGCACCTTCCAAGCCACTGTGTACTGGGTGAGCTCACGTGTGCGTGTGTGTGCCCCTGCTTGCCTACATGCGTGTGTTCCTGATGCTGTACAAGAGTGTGCTTCCTAAGCCTAAGTCTGCATATGTGCAAATAGGTATGTGGATGTAGATCCAGGAGGACCCGGCACAGTGTGTTATAGTGAGCATGTGGGGGTGGCGGGGAGGAAGAGAGAGAAAGAGAGAGAGAGAGAGTCGGCTCGCCTGTGAGGAATTTTTGTTCATGTGCGGTTGCATGAGTGTGTCAGGTATGAGGTTGGACAGAGGGAGTTCAAAGTGTTTACACGTTACTTGTTTTTTGAAGTTCCCGGAAACCAATCATATGGCGAAGGCTCCCCGCTTGTGCGGTCTGCTACACAAAGGTCTCCGTACTTGATGCCAAGCTGCCTCTGCTCTTGGAGATCTGCATGACAGTGATGATGCTGTCTATGAATATCATTGCTGGGTGCTAGTGTGCCTTGGTCATGGCAGGGAAGGGTCAGATATCCCTTTCCCTGGTGTCTTAGCAGAGCTTCCTGAAGGAGCCTAAAACATATGGCTGTGAGCCACGGGCACCAGGATTGCCAGCTCCTGCCTCTAGCCAGTATAATCCTTGGCTGCTCAATAGCAGGAAGTAGCAGGCAGGGATCTGGGCCAGAGAGGCCAAGGCAAGCGGGAAGACAAGAGTTAAGCAGACACTAGCGCAGAAAGGAGATGCCCAGATTCGCTGACCTGCTAACCTTGTATCTCCCTTATGCTCTGAGCAAGACAGATGAGGTTGATTGTGAGAGAGGTGGCGGATCCATACACCAGCCACTTCCAGGACTGGCAAGGGCAGAGGCGGTGGGGAGCTGTGTCACACGGGTTCAACCAGGATGTGGGAAGATGGAGCAGGAGGGGAGGTGGAAAGTGTATTTGCCTAGGACCCTGGCCCAAGCCGTTCCCAGCAGAATGGTCAGGGGAGGGATGTGCGGCTCTACACATCCTGTGCATCCCCGAAGGCCTGTGAGAACTAGTGAGAACTTACAGCAAACCCCCAAGGGGCCCTGTGCCCTTTTTGCTATGGCAACTCCAGTTGGAACACTGGCTCAAGTCAGCAGGAGGCGCCTAGTACCTGGCCATGTCACAGAGCTCTAAACAATATGGGCACTGCCCAGAGGCTTCCAGCACCCCAGGTGCAAATGCACTGTTAGTGAGGCACCAGGAGGCCCTGCTGGCCTGTGAGCACCAACTGCCTACCTCTAAGCAGCCTCACTACCCCTCCCTTAAGGCTGTTCCTGTTGGAATGCAAATGAAAGCACACATCAACAAAGTGGGCAAGGAATGGAGAAACAAAACATCCGGCCACCCCCTGGAGGCTTTTCTGCATAGTGGGTCGCATATGTGCAGTCCTTCCTGCTCAGAAAAACACAGGGCTGCTGCCTAGCAAGCCAGGCAAGGTCTTCAGGTGGTCTTGGCCAAGGGGGCAGAGGCCGTTTCCAGACCAATCGGATGTCAGTCATAAAACCAGAAGGCAGGAAAGGAGTGCCGCTTCCCTCCTACCTTTGTCACAAACCTCCTGTGCACAGAAAAGGAGCAGAGGGGCTTGGCACAGAGCAGGCAGACAACAGATTAGATAAATGGGGATTGGTGTTCACTAGAGGACTGAGAGATCCCAGGTGTGCAGAGGGTGAGAGCAGAGGGAGATTTGGAGAAGATAAGAAGGGCTAGGCCAGGGTGAGGCAGTTGTAATTTCCCCAGAAGAA